>NC_072771.1:32124549-32227824 GCF_022539595.1 Amphiprion ocellaris | reverse complement strand
CAAAACTGGTGAAAAAACATCTATGATACGTCATATTTTCTAAAAAAAAAAATAATAAAATGTCATAATATAGTTTGGAGTTGTCTGTGAAAAAAAGTCATAACGTCATAAAATTGTTGTCTTAGCTTATGTTATAGAAATATCAAAGTGTATTACATTCGTAAAATGATCATAATATGGCATGTCAAAAACCGACATAGGAAGGTATTTTATGTCATCATGTAGTGTTGCTAAAAAAATGACATCAATACCAATTTAATGGTTTTTTTTATGCATTTCACATATGCATTTCACATGCTAAACAATCAATTTTGACCAAAGTCCTTTACATGTTGTAAAATCAATTTACACAGGAAACAAATATCTCATTGTATATTATGCCATAGTAAAAAGTCATAGTAAAGTATGTACAAAAATTCACAGTACAGTATGTAAAAACATCATAGTGAAGTATGTAATCAAACATGTCACTCTTACGCCCAGCCTAGGGGTTACTGAACGCAACATGAAGTGCCTGACTACATGTGTCTGAAGCAGCACACACAGAGTTTTCTCAAAGAATTTATTTACATTAAATGTGTATCGAAAAGCAAAGGTGGAGGTTAACAAAAACAAATCAAAGGTAAGGTGTGAATGAATTAGGGGTGAGCTTTATGCCAAAAATAATAAACAAAACCACACTAGTCCTTAGGAGGTCGACTTACCTATCAAAATAAAAGGACAAAATTAAATACAAAGTCTTCCCTCCCTCTCTAACTCAAACAGGTGAACATGAATAAAACAAAAAGTAGCAGCTCACTACAGTACATTGTTCTGCTATACAACAAACAAATTGTGCTGGATATGTGCCGGTCTGGACGGCATGGAGGATGGCCCGCTTATCTGACCCTCTCTGACCCAGAGGCAACATCATCCTGGTTTTCGTCGGCAGCCCGACCAATCCTGCGCCAACTCGACCTCCTGTCGTCCAATCCTGGCGGTGATGCAGCGCAGCTCTATTTGAATATTCGACATGCACACATCACAGAAAACAACACTATACACACGACAGCAATGATAACAGTCACAAAAACGTCATCGTACAGTATGTTGTTAAAAATAACGTCAGAAATGTTACACTTTAGTATGTCGTCAAAAATCTCGTCAAAAAAAATCATAGTATAGTATGTCAACAAAAGTATCACAAAAAAGTCATAGTATGTCGACAAAAATATCACAAAAGCATCAAAGTATACTATGTCGACAAAAATGTCTTAAAAAACGTCATAGTATAGTATGTCGAAAAATGTCATTTTTCAACATGTGAAAACATGCCATATGATGAAATAATGTAAAGCAGGCTGCAAAAAACACTCCAGAAATGTTTTCTTTGAAAAAAAAAATGATGAATTTTGACGCAAAAAAAGGCCATAGTATACTATGTCGAAAAAAAAATGAGATTTTTCAACATGTTGTGAAAACGTGCCATATGATGAAATAATGTAAAGGAGGCCATGAAAAACATTTCAGAAAGGTTTTCTTTGAAAAAAAAAATCATGAATTTTGGCGCAAAAAAACGCCATAGTAGACTATGTCGAAAAAAAAATGCGATTTTTCAACGTTGTGAAAACGTGCCATATGATGAAATAAGGTAAAATAGGCCGTGAAAACTCTTACTGTTCACCTCTTAAAACCCAAAAACACCGCAGTAGCACCCTAAACTAAAACTACCAATGGGTTCCCTGTTTTCCTTTCTGAACAATTCAAAGGTCCCTCTCTATCTCCCCACACATCCACCAACCACTGGAACACATCTCCAAAGTTCTGCAGGGCCAGCTCAGCTTCCCCTCAGAAGAAGTGCTGCCACCTGCCAGATGAAGGAGCCTTTTGAGAGGCAGCTGGCATCGTGATTGGACTGTACTTTTGTCTGTTCCAATCCAGCTTCAGCTCCAGAGACGGCAGGCGGGACGAGTCAACGGAGGCCGGATGGACGAAGGCATGCAGCTGAGTACAATCCAGAAAACAACAGAGGAGGAATGCAGCGGCTCAGTATAGCCTTCGGTATGAAAAAACACCATCATATACATTGTATATTGTACAAATAACAAGTCAAAGGAAAGAGACATACATTGTAGAATTGTAGTAATTGTGGCCTGACTGATTTACTGATTATCAGTATTTTATTTTTTACTGATTTACGGTAATAAATCAATTTAAAAATGGTGCTACTTTGGCTCTGAACCTTTATCTACCTGTGGTCTCTCTGTCTTCTGGAGTGATTTGATTGGTTATACGTCACGAATAAAACTCCTTTAACTTAACATCTGTAAACAAAACAAAAACATATCAACAAAGTTTTCTGTTAGAGTTTGTGTTCTTCTAAGTTTAACTCCAAGATTTTAAATACTTTCATTTACTGCAAATGAATATCTACTCCAAACGTCTCACTAATAATCATTATCACCCTTAAAAACCCACAAAACACCCCTCTATACTCGACCACACTTAGTACAGTCCGGTTCCCCCTTCTATAAATCTGCTTGGAATCTTCCACTTCCTGTTTGTCAAAGTGGCCTTCTACCTGGACAGGTTTTGTTGGAGCTCATGCAACAAACATTTTGGGTAACTGCACTTTAATATGGATGAATGACACTGAATTAGAGTCTGTTTTAATGAGACTGAGTTAAGATGTGTAGCTCTGTCATTAAATAGGAAATTATTTCTCAGAATTCACAGAGAAAAGTCTGAGATGTTTGCTAGGTTAGCATCCCACATGTTCTTTGGCTCAGCTAAAGCTAACTCTCTCCAACTTCTGGATCTCTTCAGTTGCTTGTTGTTAAAATATCTTGCTAGAGGTACTGAAGCTTAGAAAGTCTGAGATGTTGGTTCAAAATAAGCTCATTCTCAAGTCTTATCTGAACTGTGTCCTCTTTTGTTTGAACTTTCCCTAAACTTAGGAGTTAATGACAGAGCAGCACATCCAGACTCAGTCTCATTTATGTAGAGATTAAACTTCAGTGTCATTCATTGATGTTAAAGTGCAGTTTTTCAAATGTTTGTTGCACATGCTCCCGACCAAACCAGTCCAGGTGGAAGACGATGTGAAGAGAAAGCTCCAGAGGATGAATATCACACATTTACGTTGGAAATAAATGTCCTTTAATTAGACATTGTCATGCAAAAGTTGGATTTCCCTTTAATGATGTTCAAATCTTTGTTGAGTGTTTTGTTGATGTTGGTTTCTAAATGTTTTTTGACACTCGGCCCCAAAGATTAAAACCTTTTACGTCTCACAAGCTGCAACAATTCACACATAATCAACTATATTTCTGACTAAACTAAGATAAAAAGTGAAAAATTGTCTGATTCCTGCATCATGAATGTAAATCTTTTTGGTTTTTATGACAGTAAAGTGAATATATTTGGGTTTGACATTTTATAAACCAAAACAAGAAATGAATTACTGGAGAAAACAATCAACAGATTAATGGACAAAGAAAATGTGTTTTCCAACATATATGGCTGAATTACTCCAACATTACAAGATACATACAATTTTAATTCAATTTTATTTATATAACACCAATTACAGGTCAAATTGTCTCAAGACGCTTTATTTTTATATTTTTTTGTCATATTTAAAATATGACAAAGTAAGAAATTTAAACCTCCTGACTAATCCAATTTATTATTTGGTTTTTAAGAGACTAATCAACAACTAAAATAACTTTCTCCACTAAAACTAATAAACATGAGGTCAAATAGAAGGAAGAGTTTTAAATACTGCAGTCCCACGATGACAAGAATAAAGTTTCTCAACAAAAACTAAATCTGCTGGTGGATTCCATTAAAGTTCTAATAAATGATAATAAAGTGTGATACTAAAGGTTTGTGGTGCTAAAAATGTCAAAGATATGAAGTTGAACATCTGGATGGAGGTTGATAAAAGTTGACCTCCCTTCATTTCTCTGGAGCCGACTCCATGGATTTTATGGATGGTGGTTAAAGACCTTCTCTTCTAGTCGTCTTCCTTCTCGTTGCTGTAAAAAGTCAGTCCATCCTGGCCGACTTCAACATCTCTTCATGACAACTTGTTCTGCCTCCGACCTCGTGGAAACTCCAGAAACTCGGGAAAACCTGTTGAGACTCGAAGAACTCGTCGGGCGGGGGAAGGTGTGGTGGGTGGTGGGGGGACGTGGGGGAGTAGAGGGGGGAGGCCGCCACCCACCTCCCCGCCTACTCTCCGCCCTGACTCCACCCAGACTCCGCCTTGGCTCCACCCATGTGGTCACTTCAGAAACTACGATGTCAAAGGGACGACGAAATCATTTCTTTTTATCTGATCTGTAGCTCAGTGAGTTAAGGATTTGCCTATGGAGCTGCAGGTCGCTGGTTCAAGACCAGACACTTCTTAAATTTTCTCAGAATTCTGACAAAGACAAACAAAGAAAACTGCCGGTGGCGGGTCTTGAACCTGCGACCTTCCACTTGGTAGTCCGTCTTCTTTTCCCCTGAGCTATTCGCTCAGATACTAATTCTTCTTTTTTTTGCGCATTTATCATCTATTTTTTGTCGTTTTCGAGTTTTTTTTTTTACTTTCTCTTTTCTCGACCGTTTTTCTCAGGAGGTTGGACTTCTGCCTTTGTGCTGGAGGGTTGAACCCTCAGTTCCAAGACTTTTCAAAGCCTCCACACCTCCCGAGTCCTCAGGACCTGAGCTTTCACACAGTCTGAGGGCTGAAATTTTCTAAGTCCCACAGTAGTTCTCTGTTGGATTGAACTTTCACACAGTCCAAGGACTGAAATCTTCGAAGTTCCTCAGTAGTTCTCTGTTAGTTTGAACCTTCAGACAGTCCAAGGGCTGAAATCTTCGAAGTTCCTGAGTATTTCTCTGTTAGTTTGAACCTTTAGACAGTCTGAGGACTGAAAACCTAAAAGTTCTTGAGTACTTCTCTGTTAGTTTGAACCTTCAGACAGTCTGAGGACTGAAATCTTAAAAGTTTCTCAGTACTTCTCTGTTAGTTTCAACTTTCTGGTTAACAGAAGCCTTAAAACTTGTGACCATGAGTCTTGATTTCACATTTAGATCATCCATCTGAGTTCTTCTCAGACCTTCACCTGTGGGTTTTTTAGAAATCCTCAACAAACTTTGATTCTCTTCACTGAACAGTAAAGTTTGTGGAGATCAGAAGGTAACATTAGTTTGATCAATGCCTTCAACTACTAGTAGACTTTATCCTGAAAGCAGTTTTCTTAAATGAGTTGTTAGTAAATCTGTCCACAATCAAACCAAGAACATAGAAAGAGGAAACGTTTGAAGAAACAACTTGATGTTTTCATTTCAGACTACAAAACGCGTTAAGACCTTTATCTGTTTTTGCTCTTTTTGATCGTTTTATTGTCTCTTCTGTTTAATTTGATCTTCTAAAGTCTAACTGGTGTCTTTTCAAATGTTTTGTCTTTAGATTGATTCTTTTTAAATGTTTAGTTTTGCTCTTTTCTCACATTTTATTCTTTTCTAATGTGTGATTTGATTTCAAAATGTTTCGTCTTTTTAATGTTTGTTGTTTTTTTGAAATGTTTCATCAGCTTGTTTGAAAAATTTCCTCTTCTTTCCCAATGTTTAATTTTTCGATTAAATCTTTGTTTTTCTTTTTAAATGTTTTACCACCTTTTAATGTTTAATTTCCTTTTTAAATGCTTCATTGTATTTTCTGTTTAATTCCTATTTAAAGTTTTATTGTCTTAAAGATTTAATTTTCAAATTAAACATTCAATTTTTAATTAAACGTTTCGCCTTGTAAAAGGTTTAATAATCTAATTAAATGTTTTGTATTTTTTTAAATGTTTAATATTCTTCTTGTTTAATTGTATTTTTTAAATGTTTAATTATCTAAACTATTTCATCTTTAATATTTAATATTTTTGTGTAAGAAATTTTGTTTAATTTCATAATTACATGTTTTGTATCTTCTATTTAATTATCTAATTAAATATTTTGTCTGTTTAATATAATTTAATTGTATTTAATGTTAAATTTTCTTTTTAAAAGTTTTATTGTATTAAATGTTTTTTCTTTTGATTTAATTGCTTTTTAAAATGTAGTTTATTTCTTTAATGTGTTTTTTCTGTCAAAGCTTTAACCCCAACCTTAAAAATGAAATAAACCCTTAAATCACAATGAAAATACTTTTGTTGTCACAATCATGAGTTAGTCAGTTATTCAGTTTATCAATTAAACTTTATTTGTTTAGCACCTTTCACACAGATGACAAAACTAAACAAGCAAAGAGAAAAAAAACTATGCTAAAACTATGATTAAAACTCAAAAACATTAAAAAAAAAAAAAAAAAAAAAAAGATTTAACATGGTAATAAAATATGTTGTGTCCAGGGGATGGAGGGAGTTTATTGAAGTCTTCTTGGGCTCACATGTTAAATCATTTAAAATTTAAACTTGATATTCAGTCTAAGGAAACTGCAGCGCGACAGAAGAACCAACAATATCTCCTGTTTTCTCCTTTAATGAGTCGACTCTTCTTGTGCTTTCAGACCAAAGAACTACAGACTCAAACTCTTGGTACAGGACCTCACCACACGGGTCAAGAAGGTTTCTGTCTCATTTCTACTCTGAAGCTCACCTTCTCCTGCTCAAACTGCTGACAAATGTTTCTGCTGCTCTAAAGTCTGGTCTCCAGAACTTCCTAAAAACTCTCAAAGTCTATTCTGCTGCAGGTTGCTTTGTAGAACTGTTCCAGAAAACCTCACTAAACCACATGGAGGGGCCTCAAGATAGTTGTCCAAATGAAACCATACAAAAACCAAACTAGCACAACCCAAACACTAAAGTCTCCTGCAGCCTACCAGAGAACCTCTGAGAACAGAGAATCAGGACAGGAACTCTTACCTTCTGGACAACCAACGCTGGTTCACAAACAAGAATACAGAATGTGTCTGACCAAAAACCTCTAAAGACTCACTACAGCCAAGATAAAGACACAACTCAGCTGTACCAAATCCACTAATCACTGCACCATGTGCTGACTGTGGCTAAAGAACCACATTTACCAAGACAACTATCCAGTACAAAGCCCTAAAACACACCAAGAAACACATTAAAAACGATTTTACTGCTGGAAGCTGCAAGCCAACGCCTAACAAACACACTAAAGCAACAGAACCAAACCCGGTTCAGTGGTGGAGAGAAGCAGAGGAAATGTTTGACTGCAGCTAAATAAAGCAGGAAGACACTGAGCTGCTCAGGTGTTCCTGATAACACCAAGCAGCCACCTGGACAGCCAATAGGAACACAGCTTCCTGGAAGTCCAGAGGGCGGGGTTAGTGAAGGAAATTTAGTTTAAAGTTGAAGCAGAAAGTTAACAAAGAAAGTTGAAAACCACCTTCTGATACCTGAAATCTCTGAGTTTTCACACAAAGAAAACCTGAACATGTCAAACTGGTTCCATAGTAGAACCATCATTGTAAAAATGTCATAGTATGGTGTGTTGCTCAAAAAACATTAGGACCCGGCTGTCTGGGGTCACGGAGGAGCAACACAAAAACAGGACAAAAGCTGGTTTCCAGGGGGTTAGGAGGCTATTTATTTGAAAGAGTAAGTTTACAACAACACAACATGTGAGCAGAAAAATCACACAGTCTGTCTTTAGTTCAGCTGAAAATAGTTTTTGTCTTTTTTATTGACCAAACCTTTCAGGAAGTAGATGAAAAATAATTAAAGCTCTCATGTAGAAGTCCAACTTATTTTGGATCCTTGTGGAGAGTTTAATCTTAGAGTTTGTAAAGCTGTTGAGTTTTTAGAGTCACATGGATTGTTTTGACATTTAATAACCGAGTCCTGAAATAAAATTACAGTTGTGGATTTCTGTCATTTTGTCTGGACTAAACAAATAACAGCAGCATAAATCTCAAACATCATTATGAGGAGTCTGGAAGAGGTTTCTCACTTGATAATGATCAAAAAGTTAGGTTGATTTAAAGGAATATTCCGCCTTAAATCTTTGACAATTTTGTTCTCATTAAGTTCACAGAGTCAGAGTCAGCCAAAATAATGTATACACATCAGGAAAAGAAAAACTTTTATAAATATTTCATTTGTATAAGTACTTCTATACATATAGATTCCTCTTTCTAAGTTTGATCAAATCACAACTCTGTGTCCTGTTGTACGATGTTTTCCCAACAGATGGCGCTACCCTCATGAATGGAGCATCAACAAGTGACGTCTACAACAGAACAGAAATGTCTGGAAGCCAGTGGCCACCACTTTGAGCACCTCTTGTAATTGTTGAGGCCAAAGATAACTTTTATTAATCTGGTGATGTATGAATAAATTTAGTATTGAAATATGTATGCAAGTTTTTCTTTTCCTGATGTGTGTAAACATTATTTTGGCTGACTCTGTATAATGGGTTTCTGACAGGTCACCAGGCAACATCTTTTTATAATAATGACAAACATACCTGCATTCTACAGGAGTGATTTTCCTCATGTGCAGGTAAAGATGTGTGAGGAGCTTAGAGATGACAGGAGCAGGAGTCATCCTCACTAATTCAGCTTCCACCTAGAAACACAAAGACCACAAACAAACACACTGATATACTCTCAAACGTTCAACCTCACAGCCTCAAAACATCTGTTTAGGAAGTGTTGTGTTTCTAAATTCTGCTGAAAGCATTGACTGACATTCTCTTACAAGGTTGTGTAAAAAGCAGCCTGTCCTCTGAGCTACTGAGAAATCTTCCTGAACAAAGTTTCTACGTGTAAATCAGCTCAACAAAAACTAAAGCCTCAGTCAGAGATAACAGGTATCGCAAATTATAAACAACTTTCTTTGTTAACTCATACTGGGATGTTTTTTTAGACAAAGAAACTGTTTTGTTTGGTGCCCGTAAATGAAGACAACAGGAGGGTTAAAGGAGCAGCAGAAGCAGACACATCCTGACTTTTTAGTTCATTGCATAAATCTAATTTCTAAAACATATAATTATATTTGACATCTCTCTGAAAGAAGGATTTACTAAGAGTTTAGGAACTTGAAGTTATTTTTGGATCGGCTATTAAATAGACCTTGAGGTGACTTGCAATCAAGCTTGTGCAGATTTTTTAAATGTTCATAAAACATACATGGAAGAAAAAATGGAAAACTACGACCTGACTTGAAACTTATATAGAACACCTTTAGGGTATTTTAATGAGAGACAGAGCAACACAATCCTGTCAACAAAGAGCAGCTAAAAAATATTGTATGAAGAATGTCAGAACAGAAATTTGTGTCCATGCCAAGCAAGATTGAGTCTGTCACCAAAAATCAAAGTTGCACATACAGAAAAAAATGAAGCT
Organism: Amphiprion ocellaris; assembly: GCF_022539595.1. Classification (NCBI taxonomy): domain Eukaryota; kingdom Metazoa; phylum Chordata; class Actinopteri; family Pomacentridae; genus Amphiprion; species Amphiprion ocellaris. The sequence continues at coordinate 32,218,487 of NC_072771.1, read as the reverse complement.
TTGAATCTCAGTAATGACAGACGTACTGTCTTTGGTTGATCCGAGTTCCTACTGTTAGGTCTTATTTTTCAATGTGAACAGTTAACTTTTTAATTCTACAAACACCCTGCTTTCTTACTTACAAGTAATGGAATTATTGTATGTTGAAATCATTTGACATTTAAGGGATATTGCACAGGGTTGCACTCATATTTTTGTATTTTGCAATTCTCAGGCAACTGGGCAAATCTCATTTAGGAAAGCTTGTGTAAAACAGAAACCAAAACAGCTTTTTAATGTGCCTCGCAGTTGGACTGTCCTAGAGACAGTTACCATTTCTAAGGTCAAAATTTTGCTTTAAATCTCAACCATAACCATTGTCTCCGTGACACTGTCTCATAAATGTCCATATATTTGCATTTTATATATCTGTCGTTTGTTGTTGTCATGCTTGTTCTTCTCATTGTCTTATCGGCGCCTTTTGTATATATATTTATACTTTTATCTGTTTGGTCTTATTTGTACATACTTTGCACCACACGAGTTGTCTTTAATTTTGTTGTATATTGCGTGAGTATAGTGACAATTGAAAGCATTCTATTCTATTTCATTTTCAATTATTCTTAATACAGGCTATAAACAATTTTTTCCACCCTCCCAAAAGTGAGGAAATCCTGCTGACAACCACAGTTGACTGAAAGCATAAATAAATCACACACCAGCCTCTTTCATGGTCACATCTTTTACAAGTCTTATAAAGACCAAATGAGACATACATAAATGACAGCAGAACTTCGATAACAAGTTAAAAGTCAATACAGCGCTGTAGTTGAAATACTTCCTGCATGAAAATAACTTTACTATTCATAGAGAGTGTATAAAATACAAAACTGAGAAAAGGCAGTGTCGGGTGTATTGTATTTGCATTTTTATAAAACATAAGGAAACCCAGCAGAGTCTCAAGAATCTTTTCCAACAGTGAAGACGTGTCCTTGGCTGCCATATAGGTCAATGTTAAGTCTCTCATTCAAAGTCCGTTGCATTTTTTCTGCTTTATATCGGAGGCCAGCTTTTGGCTACATCCTGGTGCATGGATTCAGGCAACCATTGGCAAAATGCAGACAAAAGAACTGTAGGGGAAGAAAAACACATTATAAAACAACACAAGTAGATGAGAACATGACTAATCAAATCAGAAACAAGCCAAACACATTAAATACTCACATTTATCTTCAGTCTTCCAGACAGAAAGGAGAGCCTCTCTGTTGTCAATTCTCTTTGACACCAGCGGCACCAGTAAAGCCTCCGTTCTGGGCTGCAACCTAAAATAGCAGAGCCACGACAGCAAGGGCAAAGTTATCCGCTGAAACAAGTCAATTGTGAAGAGAAAAAAAAGGAAAAATGACTGAAAGCGTAAAGATCAGTGTTTGTGACGGCATCAACTTACTTTGCCCATGTTTTCAGCATGATGGAGGGGTTGGAGAGAAGGTGTTCTCTGTGTTTCTTCAGTTGAGGACAAACCTGTTAACCAGACAAGGAAGATATCTTTGGAGTAGTGCTGGGCGATATGGAAAAAAATCATATATCACGATATGGATTATTTTATATCACGATAACGGTATATATGACGATATACCACAACAAAGTATGTTTTCAGTTATTCTCTGAAGAGTTTGACAAAAATTTCATTGCTTACTTTTCTCCATGAAACTTTAACCTGTTGCTAGGGCTGGACCCGAATCTTCAGTCCCCATGGTGGTATGCGGATATTAATTTTGAGATCCGAATATTGCCTGCCTGCCTGCCTGCCTGCCTGCCTGCCTGCCTGCCTGCCTGCCTGCCTGCCTGCCTGCCTGGCCTGGCCTGGCCTGGCCTGCCCTGCCCCCCCCCCCAGCAGTGCTAAGAACAAGTCTTTTAGGTTTTGAAACCATACCTGTCCCTCAAGAAGAAAACTGGCAAACAGCTTGAAGCGCTCCACTCCGTCTGGATACGCCATCTCCACTGCAGGCAGCTGCCAACCCACACGGACTGAAGGAGCGACACAGTAATTAATCAGATGCTTCAGAAACACATTTCAGCTCTGGAGCTCTGCTGCAGAAAACTTACAGAAGGTGCTTTTGCGGTGACATCTGATGGTGCCGCTGGAGGAACAGAACCACGGTAACGGCGACTCCTCAGGAGAGCTGAAGTGACAGTACTGAGGCAGAAGCTGGGGGATCCACTCTGCTTCTACTGCCGAGACTCCTGACAGGAAAAAGAGGGGCACATTTTATCAGGTAAAAGCATCAGTCTGCAAATCTAGCTTGAAAAAAGTAACAGCGATTTGTTTTCCTGAAATTTAGCATACTAGACACATGGCTCATGAACAAGATTTTCAGGAAACACACAATCATTTCAGCATCCAAACGCAGTAAAGTAATTAACATCAAGCACAGAGAAAAACACAGTTAAGACTGGTTGAAGGAAGTTTGAGCAACCATATTAGAATTTATTACTGTGCTTTCTCAACCACATAAGGCAAAGAAAACATCAAACCAGAGATCCTTAGATTTGTCTAAAACGAGGTTCAACTAAAATTTAGTAACGGATCAAAACAGAAACAGTACAAACTTCAAAATAACGTTGAAAAATCACATCTTTTTTTAACTTAACAGTGACAACCTGAAAACATTCAGCCCTGCCTTGTGATTGGACTTGATGACACAAGATGTGCAGCAGCGCATCATTTGAACTTCCTCAAGAATGTTTTTTAACTTTTCCAGAGTCTGTGAAACACCTCAGTCATTCTATTCTATGATTCTCACTACTATAAAAACTACATTCGAGAAAAATCAAGCCACCTCATACCACCAGTGAAGAACATCAACATGTTGATATTCTGACCCACTGATTGTCAGTGAGTACTTGGTGTTCATTTTGATCTCAACAACACACTTCTAAAGTTTTCTGACTGCATCCTGTACGCTTGTGAGGCTATTGTTGACAACATTTTACCACGATGACGCACACAGACTTATGGACAAGTTGAAAACAACTGCAGCTACAGTATCTAGCTGATAAAAAGCCCCCAATTTGTTTTACTTAACAGCAAAATTAGCTCTATTCAGGGCAGAGGTGGTCTTATTGGTGCTGTAACCAAAGCTTGTTTACCTCTCATGTACATCTTGGTGGTCTCCATGACCTCCTGGTAGACGACAAACTCTGGCAGCGTTTTGAACAGCGCAGAATTAGGATGAATGAACACTGGGTCGTCCATAAGAGGCGTCTATGAGCAGAAAAAGATAAAGGTGAGGAGGTGAGTATAGACGCACTGAATTCTCCTAAATCACATTTAAAGCGCTTTCAAGTGACTTACCTTGTATCCATTCTTCCACTTCGGGTCCAGTAAATCTTCTGCCTGTACACGCCTCGCAAGATGGTCTCCCAGTCCGGCCAGAACAATCTGCCGCAAGCAAACTACCTGGTGCTCCGTCGGTGGGGTCATCTTTGGATCCACAAATACTCCCACCTCCGGACACACTGCGTTCACTGGGAGGAGGGAAAGCAAAGGATTTTCTGTTGTGCTCTTTCAGCAGCATATGATAGATTATCTGTTCTATTTTTACATGTGTGTACCTGCGTTAGTAAGTTGTCCTCTGAGCTTCCGGATCTCCACCATGGCTTTGTACCTCAGTCCATTATCCTCACAAAATTTGGGAGTACAGCCAGCAAATTCACAAGCACCAACAGCACCTGCAATCACATGTTTACAGACTTATGGTAAGAATCAATTAACATACTTAATATCAACAAGCTGCATCAAAAAAAATCTTTTATGGATCCTACTTCACCCTTCCTAAATTGAGGCTCAATTAAATTATTCATATAAGGAGCATCCTGATGCTTCGGTGTCCCCAGGAAATCCTGTCTTATGCTAAAACCTGGGAGAAAAATTATATTTCTGAAGTCATGCCATGGGGCCTTTACCCTACTGTTGTCCTCATTTATGGGCACCAAAAAATATTGTTTCCTTGTCCGAAAAAAAATCCCAAAATTCCCCAAATTTCAGAAAATTTGCAAAACCTTCAGGAAGAAAATTCCAGTAATTCCTTAAAAGTTTCCCTTAAAAGTTTTATTTTAAAAAAAATCCCCCAAATTTGGCAAGAAAATTCTTGTAAATATTTTCAAAAAATGAGTAAAAATCTTCCAAAAAATCCTAAAAATATCTAAAGTGATTACATATATATTAGTAAAACTTCTAATATTTTCTTTAAGAACATTCACAGAAAAATCAACCAAAATCCAGCAAAATTCGCTGGATTTTGGTTGATTTTTTTTTGTGAATGTTCTTAAGAAACATTTTTAACATTTCTTTTTTCCACAAAAAAATGTTCAAAGATTTCCAAAAAATGTTGAAAATGTGGACATCAGAAGTTTACCTGTAAAAATATTTTTTTCTCCACATTTTCTGTTAGAAGAATTATGCTTTCGTTCATTGGGGTTATCATTGAATGACTGTAAAGGTGTCTTCATGCATATGCAAGCACTTTTAGCTGAGAACTACATGTATGTTTTAAGCTGTAATCTGTATGTACTCACAGTAGAAACATGAGAACAGGGTTGACCCGTTCTATATGATAAGATAATGCAAGTGACACTTTCTCTGTTAACATATCTTACGCTGACGCGTGATGCCGCCTCTGTGTTACATGACTGGTTGAAACAAATAAAAGACGCAAGGGGAGACATAGACTCTTCGGAGAAGGAAGGCTGCAGCAGTGGTGCATACAGCAGTGCATGCAGTCTCTATGTACCCTTGCGGCAAGTAAAAGATCTGAGCTCGTTAGTACTGTCTTTCCTTCCTGTGCTGTGTGTTTACTTTTCAGGTTTAAACCCAACATAAACTTGGTCCTTCGAGCCGGATGCCAAGAACACCTGGGGCCCTAAGGAGCAGTTTGAGGGAGACCGAAGTCTGTGCACAGCCCCCTGGAACTGGGTTCGGGGACGAAAGACCTCCGTGGTTGAATTCCACGACGGCCGGTTAAACCCTGTTCAGGCTTCGAGGGGTTCCAGGTTGAGGGCATCCAAACAGAGAGAACAGCACCAGGAACGAGCGACAGGTACTGCACAAAACATTGACACTCAAAGAGTGAGTGTAAAAAGCGCTGATTAGGAAAGTGAAGTCCTGAGCTAAGAAGCTGAAAACCTATATAGGGGAGTGATAATTTTGAACAAAACAAACCAAAATGGGAAATAATCAAGGGAAAATACCTTTAGAGGGCGATGCAAAATATATGGAACGAAAACATCCAGACTCAACACAATTCTTGTCAGAATGGGAAAAGAAATATGGATTTAATTGCAAATTAATAGTGGGAGGCTGTACAGAGCTAGTTAAAAAATTAACTGTAAAACAACAAACACATAAAAAGAAAATAGAAAAAAATGAAAAACAGCTTCAATATGCCAAAATATGGCTGGAAGAAGCACAAAAAAGAAAAGCTGCAACCAAAAAGAAAGCTGAAGCCTGTGCAGCTAGAGCAGAAGATAATGAAATAGTGTATAAACGAAATACACAACAACCTGGTGCGCATGAGGCTGGAGGTGACACAGCAACTGCTGAATCAGATAACATTGATAACAAACCCCTTCCCTACAATGAGGGTAACAGACAACAACCACAACCGACACGACTCTACCCTGACCTAGGAAAACTAGACCCTGACCCAGAAGGACTGACCTTAGAGACATCTAAAAGACCTCGTACAAGACAAGACGGACCTGTAGGTAACTGGAGCCAAACCTTGGGGAAAGTTTTTGACCCACATATAGGGAGCTCCTCTTACACAAATCTGACAGCCAACTCAGATAAAACTGATCCGCTCCCTATGATAGAAGTTCCTAACCCTGCATATGACAGGGGGACAGATGGAGCTGGAAACGGAGAAAGCAGGACAATGTGGGTATATAGGACATGGACCATAGAGGAAGTGAAAAAAGCAATAGAGGGAGTGACCCCACACACTGTGGACCCAGAGAAATTCTGTATGGACATACAAGACATTATAGATTCATACCACCTTGATGGAGTAGAAGTACAGCAGGTTTATACTACAGCTCTGGGGGGAGCCTGGGGACGAGTTAGAGGGAACTGGAACCCCATGGCAACAGACGGACAAAAACTGACTCCTGGTAGCGCAGACTTAACAACTAGAATAACGGCCCTAAATGCCCGAATTACACAAACCTTTGCTCAAAGAGCTGATTATGGTAAAATATGGCAGACAAAACAAAAAGACGGAGAACCTGCAGAAGATTTTAGAGTACGCTTTGAAGCCATATTTCTTAGACATAATGGCCTCAGAGATGATGGTGATGAAAATGGTCCCTATCAGCAACATTTTAAAGCTGTTTTTATAAACAACTTGCAGCCAGGCCTGAAGGACTGGGTGACTAAATATAATGTAGATTTACCCACCCAAAACCTAACACAGGTCATGAATTGGGTGAAACATGCTGAGACAGTCATTACAAACAAAAAGGACAAGGGACACCATGGAGGATATAGAGGCAGGGGAGGACACAGAGGGGGATATAGAGATAGAGGAGGCAGACAGCAGAGGAGAAGAGATGACGCATGCTGGCAGTGTAGGAAGCAAGGTCATCGGGCAAGAGATTGCCCAGACAAAACAAAAAACAGAATGACTAGATGATAGGAGTAAAACTGAACAGACAAAAAAAAGAGGCCTCCAAAATCCACTACGACCACGCACCACCCCATGTGTCACTAATAAAACCTAAAAATGAAAACTGGAAAAATCTTGGTCTGATGCTGAGGGAGGGCAAAGAAGCAACAGACTGGCACACTGAGGGGCCCTATCAATACAGCGCATGGGCCCAGCTTTACAGAACTAAACTAAACTGGGTAGTAGTAGTAGTAGTAGTAGTAGTAGTAGTAGTAGTAGTAGTAGTAGTAGTAGTAGTAGTAGTAGTAGTAGTAGTAGTAGTAGTGCAAACAAAGCCAGCTACACATTTAGAAGATTCTCAGGAACAGTCATGATCAATAATGCTAACCAAAGATGAGGAGGAGCTATTAAAAGACCTTCCTCAAGAACTATGGACGTCTCCAGATTCTGATGTAGGATTATTAAGAGACTGTCCACCTGTTAAAATCAGACCGAAAACCGAATACAGACCATGTCAGAGACAATATCCATTAAAACCAGAAGCTGAAACTGGCATTACACCTATCATCCAGAAGTTGTTATCCCAAGGAATCTTGGTGGAATGTACAGATTCACCATGTAACACTCCCATCTTTCCTGTAAAGAAAGCCTCACCATCATTACTGACAACACCTACAGCTATAAAGGTAGCAGAAAGAGCGTCATGGATCCACCTATCACACTGCAAGAAACAGAGGTTCCTGGAGGAAAACTCCGTTGACAGTGAGGGGAAGCCTGACTACAAAGGGGATTAAACCTTTTAGTGGTTAATCGTCTCAAGGTCAGTGAAGAAACCAACAGATCTTTACTGTCTTTAGGGAGCAGAGTACTCTAAGATCCTCATACATGCATCCACACACTCGCTGGACAAAGAACAGGACAAGTACACTGTTAGCTGACAAAAAGGAGGTGAAGTGCTGGTAACCTCTCCCTCCAGAAGATAGGTCATGACTCCATGTGTCAAGACTATGAACAACTGTAGTACTAACTGTGGTACTTCTAACATCGATTATATGGCTGTCTATGATTAAAGAGATTCACAGAGGTAAAAGAAATTATGAACTTGATGATGATGATCACCATGATAATGTTTGGTTCCGGATGGCAAACCTGAGAGCTAAAACTTTGAATATGTCTGACTGTTATGTGTGCTCATTCATACCTTGACATTCACAGACCAGTCTATGCTTAACACCCAAACCAGTTCCACTAGATGAAGTTATGTGTGTTATAGCCATGTGCACAGCACTGACTACAACCTCAGTCACTAACTTTACGCAATTCACTCAGTATTTGCCAACTTTGAAACGGGTCAGTTTTGACCCGCAGGACAACACGTGGGTTAAAAGTCAGCATGCAGCCTAAAAGACTTGTCTACGGTCTGTTGTCCATTATTATAACCTGAGCAGAAAGTCATCGTACCCAGCAGGACCATAAGGTCCCCCAGCTGGAGTGCAGCTCCTTGTCCAGCCCACAGCCTCCTCATCTGGGTCATCCGAGCTCGACGCTGGGTGAGTTTGGTGCTCTCCTCTTCACTACGTGCAGGTCTGAGGGGAAACAACGGCATGCTACAGTTTTAAAACATCTAAAACGTGTTTATGCTGCTTGATAAGGTGCTCATGTTACATTTAAGTCACTTTTAGGCTCATCTAAGATTTGTATATGTGAATTAATGCACTTGTGAAGCATCAGTTTCTATTTTTTTTCCACTGGAATCAAATCTGAACCACACTGAATGTCCCTGTTCCTACTTTTTAATTCATAATTAAACTGCAAACACATATCCCTTGAGAAAACTTGTCTTCACCTGTCAAGGTCTTCAAAAATCTCCCGGACGGTCATGGCTGCGACCACAGCGATCACGTATGGCAGACAGTCCTGCTGCTTCCCGAGCGCTAACATTTTAGCGTAGCGTGGGGTCACAGGGAACGAAGCCATCGCTCTGCCCAGCGGGGTGATGGGACAGCTCAGACTCGCCTGCTGGATCTGTTTCACCCTTCAAAAGAAAATTTAACAGTTTACAAGTGTCGACACATGATGCCACTAATGATCAGTTCAGTTTGTATAATCACACTGAACAGAATTTTTACGTAAAAATGAAAATGTCTGATTAGATGAGAACAAAACTGCATACCCATTTCTGGTACTTTTACAGGGCTTCAAAAAAGGCCAATAATCTTAGAGAGTTCTATGTGTTCTGCTATTGATCAACTGAATATAATGTTAAATGATTTCATAATGAAATAAACACTTGTTCAACTGATATTACTTCATCTTTTCATTAATCTCAGTAAAGAAACAGCATATGAAGAGAAACAAATGTCATAAATGCTGTCTGAACTGCATTAATACATAATAATATTTAACTACATTTAACTACAAGTTATGTGCTGTACAATGAAACAAATGTCAAATCAGATAAAAAATGAAACCAAATTTGAACAAATTCTAAAGTTTGCAACCATGCAAACAAAAAAGATAAATTAGTTAAGTCAAGACAAGACAGCGACTTTATGTAGCATGTCTAAAAAAAAAAGATTGAAATTGTGAAAGTAACCTAACAAGACTAAACATTTCATTTAAGATTATGTAGTGTTATTTATAGATTAATGTGATTTTACCTGAGTGATTTACATATTAGGGATTAAAACCTTCAAAAATGATCTGATTAGAATACATATATTAAGCTTACAGAGTTATTAATAACCTAACAAATGTAATAATATAGACAGACACCAGTGTTATAAATTCCAAAGCTTATCCTAACTGAGACAGTGTGGCTAAAACCCTTCAGTGTTATTACTTATAGAGATTAGCCTGACTAATTTAGAGCCGATAGTATTTAATTGCTATATTATTATATGTTATTTGCAACACTGAAAGGGAGCGACTACCATGTAACAGGAAGAAATCTCCATCAGACCCAGCAGTTAGAAATAATTAAATGTTATGTAACCCATGAGGGGCAGTGAAAGAAACAGTCATTCAGTTACCTTCCAGTGCGAGGCGGCTCCTCCAGAGCTCCCAGTGATACCAGTAACTGCTCTGCTGCAACCAGAGCCTCAGTAGACGGAGGCGTGGGAAAGGGGAAATTTACCACCTGCACAAACAGAAAATATTACTTTGTGTAAATGACATTATGTATCTCTTACACAGCTGCATTTTAGTTGCTCGTTTTTTTTTTTTTTTTTTTTACTGACTTTATCTATGTTGAGGTCCTTCATCTGTAAAACCAGATCCTCCACAGGCCTGCGAGTGATTTCTGCCTCTGAGAACAAACTGAAGTCTCCAAACACCGCAGAGGAGTACAACCTGCAGAGATACGGAGACAAACACTTGTGAAAACCCTCTTTAAGTAAATAAAACACCAGTTTAACAGCATTACACAGTTTAACAGTTCTGACCTGTAGCAGTGTCCCGGCTCCGTTCGTCCTGCTCTACCGGCCCTCTGATTGGCAGAGGCCTGCGAGGTCCACGTGACTTTAAAGGACGACACTCCGGTCACTCGGTCGTAGAAACGCTTCTTAACTCGACCGCAGTCGACCACGTACTTGATCCCGGGGATGGTCAGAGACGTCTCGGCTACATTGGTGGCTACGACACACAGACGAGTGCCAGGTGGAGGCGGCCTGAACACCTGCAGAAACACACAAGGTGTCACAGTAACATTTATTCTACCATAATTTACTGAACCGTGTGACTTCTCAGTTACTGGACGAAGTCTGAACACCATGAAAAGTATTTTTAAACTTACATTTTGTGCAAAATATCCAGTCTGAGTCGCAGAAAACTACTTTCACCATTATTCCAGATTAACCACCACCTCTGTTAACAAGTCTAACCTACACAACTGACTTTACATAATAGTTAACATAACCTCACCTGGTAGCTGGTGTTGTTAATAAACTCCCAGCTGCTGGTGTATCAACAAAATTAAAAACCTCAGCATATCAACACATTAAAAAAAATATGTTTTTGTATTTTTAGGTGAAAAATTTTCACTCAAAAATATATTTAAATTGCTGTGTACTAGTAGGCACAAATCAATCTGACACAACTATTCGTTACACTTCATATTGACTATGCAGACAAATCCAGCTCACTGCTTGCTTATCTTTATAATTGTCAACTGCCCACAAACCGTAGAATAGAGCATGAAAGAAATAGAAAAAATACCTGGGATTTCTTAACAATCCTCCGTGTATAAATCTAACGTGAAATACAACCATTTAAAGTAATGATGAAAGACTAATTTATTTCCTGTTCCAACATCATATTACAACAAACATCTGGTCAAGAACTAATAAACACTCAAAGTGCTGTTTCACTGATAGTTAATTTACTTAGTTTATGCATTAAGTTGTCTAAAGTGAGCCTGAGCAGCTTCCTCTTAATCAACAGGTCGAAGTGTTCCAGGCTACAAAGTAGAACCAGGAAGGCAACAACATTTATGTAAAATCTATTCCGTAATAAAATGGACCGTCTTGCACTATATTGGCTATTTAGCTATTCACTATGTTAGTGGTCCATTGGAATGCAAATGCTAAACTTTATCCAGGACATCGAAAAATACATAAATCTTTACACTAGTTCATCTGTATATGTCTATTTTTAAAATCTTTTCTTTTTAATTATAGCAGAACAACTCCATCCTGTCTTTTAGGTGAATTTTCTTCTCAGTTTTGTGTTGATGAAAGATAATAATCTCACCTTAGCCTGCTGCTCAGGAGCCAACAGAGAGTAAAGTGGGAGGACGTAGAGAGGAATAGATGGGTCGGCCTTCTCCTCTACAGAGACGAAATACAGGGAAATGTTAGGGCACCAAACTGAAACAGATCCACGTAAGAATAATATGTTCAGAGCAGCTTGCCTGAATCAGCGAGATCATCTCCGATGTCGAGGTCTGAGCCTCCGTCCTCCTCGTCTCCGATTCCAGCCTCTCTGTCTTCATCACCTTCATCCACCGGCAGGGCGGAGTAGTTATCCAGGTCGATTCTGGGCAGAGACTGAAGAAAGAGTCGACACTCTTACAATATTTACACAAGAAATATGTGCTGTGGATGTGGGTGGCGATAATCACACTGCAAAGTCACACACAAATAGAATTTGTTCAGTTACAAAGGCTTTAGAGACCTTTTTCTAAAATCAGACTTACGACTGCTTTCTTCTTCTGTTTGGCCTTCTTGAACTTCCTCATCGCCTCTGACGTGTCTGCATCCTCATCCTCAGCTGGACACAAAAGCAAGTAAATACACAAAACACACTCTTTGCTTTGAGGTACTTCAGAGTGTGAGGAGGCTGCCACTCACCAGCGGTTGTGTTATTCTTCCTGAAAGGGAAAGCGTTTCTCAGTCGCCTGCAGAGATTGTGAACTTCAGCCTGACCGGTCAGAAACACCAGGATACCACCTGAAGGAAACAGACACACGAGGAAAAGTTGGTCCTGGCGACTTCCTGTAAATATGTCTGTATATATATATGTTCAATTCAGTTAGAAAATCTACTACAAATATAAACTTCCCTTTTTTTCTGCATTGTGATCAAGCTAGAATATTTCAAAGTAAAAGCACCCATCTCTCTACAGGCAAAACTGTCCAAGTTTGTTATCATAAAGAAACTACAAAGATGATTCTGTTCATTTAGATGTTAAATTTATATCTGTTAAGTCTTTCATCTCTGGATGTACTTTGGCAAGAAGCAAGTCATATGTTTAGGGTAAAGAAAAACACATTTTCTTTTGTTCTTCCAATGACCGGCTATTCTTTTGATGTCACCTCTACAAATCAGTTTAGCTTTTTAGTAAATAAATATTTATGCTATGAAGCACCTGGAGGCAGCATGCGGTGGATTTTGCAGGTCTTGTGAAAGGCCTCTCCGGTGTAATCCTCCATTGGGGTGCGTTTGTTGAAATGGATCGTGACCGGGAACTGACGAGAGTCCACCTTGATGACGGGCGGAGGCGTCCGAAACAGCCTCTGGTTGTCTGTGAAGTCCTCGACCCGCAGAGTGGCTGACATGATCAGCAGCTTCATCGGCATCCCTTTCTGCAGGGAGGTGGAGAGGCAACAGGATAATTAAATGGATTTATGCTTATAAGAATAAAACGTCTGTAAATAAAATATGAACATAGAATAAACAGAGCATTTGTGTCTCCTACCTTGTTTCTGAGCGGGACGATACGAGACAATAATCCGATGAGGATGTCAGTGTAGACGCTCCTTTCATGAGCTTCATCTATGATTATCACACGGTATCGCCTCAGCAGAAAATCCTACAGGACAGAGACACCAAAACACTGAACAAACATCCAAGAATCATACAGATAAAATGTGTTACAACCAAGTCTATTAATGAAAAGAAAAAGAAAATGCTTTCAGCTGCAGTTCTCAGCTAAGTTCAGCTAAATGATGGTCATTCAAGCTGTAATTTTAGAAGTTAGTTATAGAATTCATTAGTGAAATAATCAACAAGAAGTGACAGATAATGCTGATAATATGCTGCTCTTTTGCACTATTTAATATTAAGACTGTTGATTTGATGCATACATTGAACATATTCTGATATGTTGATGTTTTTCAGTGGTTTGTTCAGCAGATCTGCAATTCCGCTTTTGATTTTACTGTTATTTTTATTTATTGCTGACTATGCTGCTGCAACATAACAGTTCCTGTGGCTGGAGCAATAATGTCTCACTAGCTAACTATCATCAATTGATCATTTAAACCATTTTCAAGCAGAAATATCAAATACTGCCTTTTACCAGCACCTTTTCCTCATCTTTTGTGATTATTAATTGAATATCTTTTATTTCAGTTAGTTTAGGACGTTGTTTTGGGCTTCGGGAAAATGTAAAGAACATTATTCACCATCATCTGGCACTAAACAGACAAGATAATTAATTTATTATTTAAAATTATCATCAACAGAATTTTAAATAAAGAAAATATGTTGGCTGCAGTCCTAATTTTTACTTTTAGATGGAAAATTCTGCTTTCCTTCATCCTGACATGAGGTTCTGTGATCTTGCGCCACCATTCAGAGACATACATGGTATCTTACCTCCACATGCTGATATTAACCTGCAATTATCTTTTTGTTAGAGATGTTTATTATTATTTGAAGAACAATAAAACCTTCACAAACCTTTTCCTTTCAGTCATGTTAACAGGGAAAATGTGGATATGTAGGCTCAACTTCTTTAGAACTTCGTGTACTGGCCTGAATCAAGGTTTGCTTCTCAAAATTAAAAAAGCTGAATCGTCTTACATCAGCAGATGAAACATGGACGCTCACTCAGTCCGTCTAATTCTGTTTCTGTGGTCGTATCTATCAGGCTTCATGAAGGAAAGCAGTAAAAACCTCGGTATTTCAGAAAAACCAGCTGAAGCTTGTCATCATGTTTACTGTATTTCATTAAATGATGCAGTAGAAAGTGAAGAAAATACCTTCTGAATCTCCTTCAGTAGAACGCCGTCTGTCATGAACTTAATCTTTGTGTCACTCGTCACATTTCCTTCATATCGAATCTGATACGACACCACCCTGAACACAGACACACAAACACGCACCATTATCAGCAAACGTTTACATCCATCGTGCTCTTTCAGCCTGCAAACCCGGCGTCGCTTCATGTTGAATATTTTGAAACATGTGATGAGTAAATGTTAGTTACTGTGGGGGCAGGTTCATCTCTTTGGCCACTCGGTGGGACATGCTGACAGCTGCTACTCTCCTCGGCTCTGTGATGCCAATAATCTGACCGTCACTGGAGGAAACAAGACAAAACAAGAGGACGGTAACTGCATGATATCACATTTCACTTAAACGCTGAGTGAAACATTTCAGGACAGCACCATAACGTGGATAAACTACCTGGCATAGCCGGCTTCATACAGAAACTGAGGCACTTGGGTGGTTTTTCCGCTGCCTGTCTCTCCACAGATGACGATACCAGGGTTTTCTCTCACCGCCTCCATGATGACCTGCTCCTCTGCCAGAACCGGCAGCTTCAGACGAGCTTCCTGCAGCGACAGATTCAAATACACATAAAGCAAAATCACAAAAACACCCTGCAAAATGTGATATCTGTTGCTTTCAGGTTCATTCTGCAGTTTAAAGGTTCACATACCTGTATTTCTGGTGATCTGTCAACAGGAATGAAGACAGCCGGCTGTGATGGCGCCTTGTTTTGGACTTTCTCCTGCTCTGAAGTCTTTTTCTCTTTCTGTTCTTTTTGCTCCGTGGCTTTCTGCTCTTCCGTCACTTCCTCTTTGGCATCGGTTTCCTTCGGATCCCTTGTCTCTGTGGGATTCGTCACATTCTCATCCTCCTCTTCATCAGACGATGTGTCCAGATCACTACTTCCTTCAGCCTTCTGTTCTTCTTCATCTTCCTCCTCTTCTTTCCATTTTCTCTTCCTGTTCGCTCCACTGAGGCTGCTGATGTTTGGACCTGAGTCTCCATCTTTTGCTTCATCCGATGACCTGAGAACAATGAAAACCACTTGTTCCACCTGCTGTACTGAGAAACAGACAATCATACTGCTTGTTTGTCTTGACTAATGTGTTGTGTTCTGGTCTTACTGTTTAGTCTGGTAAAGCTTGTCTCCTGTTCCCAGTTTGGACGTGGTGTACAGGAGCTTCAGTTCAGACTCTGGAAGCTGCACTGCAGCCAGTTTGGTCAGGATGTCTGCTCTCTGGATAGAAGAGAAGTAATCATGCATGTGGGATGTGATCTAGTCCTTTATAAACGATTTCCCAAAACCTTGTTGGCAAAATCAGTTAACATTAATGTCCAGAATTGTGAGGAGCAGCACCAATAAATAAAATAAATACTTGATTTCCTGGTATCTTAGTTCTTCCCATCCCTCTACTATCTGCAATAAAGGCATAAAAAGTCCAAACGAACACAGCGAAAATCATGTTTATCTACATCACTACATTTTCATGTCACAAAAAAAAGTTAAATATTGTTTCAACACAAGCAGTCATACAAAAACTTCTAGTAAAGAACTGCCTTATAAGAGAATAAACAAACAAGCTGCTAAACTGACCAGAGCATCAAAGCAAACTTCTGGCACGATTTTGAACCATCATTGATTTTATATTTCAGTCAGTGCTAAAAACAGAATGCTCAGCTCTAATATGTAAGGTATTGTAGTAAATTCCAAAAGACGTGGCATTTTTGCAATTACTTCTTCACTGTTAAGTCAAGCTTTATGCACTCAATTGTTTAAGTGATTCTTTGTTCATTCTAAAAAGTAATAAATGTCCTTTACAAGTTCTGAGAACCAAGGTGTGTGCTGTAAAAATCTTATTTCCCCAGCTGACAGTCAAAAACCCAAAGATACTTTACTTCATATTCACATTTAATCAATGCATCAAATCCTCACATTTAAGTATAGAATATATAAAGTGAATTTAAAGCTGACATCCTAGTTAGAAATGCGTATTTCCTCTTACAGCTGCACAGTTTTGACTACACCTGCAAACTGTCTCACCTGAACTTTCTTCTCTTTGCGCTCCAGGACCTTCTGCAGCTCTTTTCTCTGCTTCTTGGTGAGCGGCTTTTTGCTGGAAACTGGTGTCAGAGAGGATTTCTGCTTCTTGGTTTTGTTGGCCGGTAGGACCAAAGCATTGCTCTCATCTACACCTTTCAACCTGTCCGCATCTGAGGACAACACAGAGAAGTCAGGGGACTGCGACAAGTCAAACATAGAGTAATAAAGTGCTAACAAAGAGCGAATATTTTCACCGTTTTATGGATTTCTCCTGTAAATTTCTACCTTTTAGTTCCACCACAATGTCTGTCTTCTCTTCATTTGCTGGTTGTTGAGCATCGGTTTGTTGTCTTCCCTTCCAGTTGTGTTTCTTCCTCAGTTTTCCCATTTTAAACTAAACTCTGGAAATAAATAAACAACACTAATAACTACGTACGCAAAACCAGCAACGGCTGATCTGTTACATGAGAAAAACCAAGAAAAATCTGACACTTTGTCAGGGTAACAACGATGTAGCAGAAGCTAACTAGCTAGCCTTATTATTACAGTAAAAAGAACACTAAATATTTAGGACCATCGTTACATACAAACCTTGTTATTTTGTCCAGGCAAACAGCAGCATTTGTTTTTAAAACACTTGACTTGTAAAACCACAGCCCTGCACACACCTCACGTGTAAACACACCAGAGTCCATCAGCTAGAACTGTCCGTCGGTGAAATGTGACTTCGTAGAAACGTTCCGGCGCACAAACGGAATCCCCAACAAACGTGGTGTTTTTTCAGACTTTACATACATACATAGACTTACATAACATATAATGCATGTAGCATATGATTAGAAAATCATGCAAAATTACATACGTATTTATATTTAATGTAGGGCTTTTTGTAACCTTTGACAGCATTAAAATTTTACATTTAAACTGCAAGTTTTCAGTTTCTGTTAACAATTTTTAAGATTTCCTGAAGAAAACTGGATTTCTTCTTCATATTATGATTATATGTAGCGAATATATGCTATTGCAATTACGTTAATATTCACACAGATATATCAGTATCAGCATTTACCTGGTAAGTAACAAATAATGCAGTCCAGAGTAGTAGTTTACATAGTTTATTCACCAGACAGTAACGTCTGTAAAATATGCTGTTCAGTACATATAATGGTCATGTGGTATGATTATCAAATTTAAGGGGTTCTTATCAAAATATTCTAATAACATTATCATCCAATGTTTTGATACTGGAAATCTTTTCACAGATAAAATAGTGAAGATGAAGAGTAATGAAGAGAATGGGATGCAAAATGATTAGAAGAAGTCAGAGAAGAAAAAAATTGAAGACAAATGGGAGAAAAAAGACGAGAAACAAAAAGGAGGGAGAAAAAGAAAGAAAAGATAGAATAAAGAGAAAGAAGAGAGCAAGAAAGAGGACAAAAAGCTAACAAATGATGGACTGAGACAAGAATAAAAAAGAAAAGACAGGAAATGAAGATTTTGAGCAATGAAGAAAAAGGGATGAATAAAGGTTGAAATGAGGAAAAAAAATGGAATAAAATAAAAAGAAAGAAAGGCAAAGAAAAAGGGTATACATGTCCTTACCTATAGCATGTTTTAATGCCATAGGTAAGGACAATTTAGATCATTTGTATTTATGTTTCTTGACTCATTTATTCAGGTTGTCACCTGAAATTAAAGCTAGAATGGCAAATATATTCTCTCCAGTGTGCAAATGAGAAACATCATAGTTCCACTTCAGAAGCTGCTGTCCTTTAAAGGTGCGTATTCGTTCTCCCTCTGAGCCTCTCCGGCTGTGAAGCTCTCCTCTGTGGTTCTTTTCGCCTCTTTGGACAACCTCTCGAACTTCCTCAGGAAAATGATGAGCGCCACCAGCAGAGCCGTCTGCACCGCCACAAACACGAACAGACAAACCTGCGAGGCCAACGCCAGGTCGCAGTACCAGTAGTGGCAGGACTCCAGCACCTCCTCCTCGGTTAGATACACCACCAGCCGCCCTCTGAGGCCGGGAGGGGAGCTGCAGTTCACACCCAGGTGTGACTTGAGGCCGGGGGGTTGACGCAGCAGCCAGGCTCTCAGGTAGAGGACGCCACAGTCGCACACCCAGGGGTTACCGTGCAGGGAGACGGAGCGCAGGGAGGTCAGGCCGTCCAGGAGCCCGTTGGGGAGGGTGGAGAGCAGGTTGTTGTGGACACGGAGGTCGGTGGTTCCAGCAGGGAAGCTGGTGGGAAGTGAAGAGGAGGCCAGAGACCTGCTGCTGCAGTCTACCTGACCACCATGACAGGAGCACAGGTGAGGACACGCAGATGACCTTTGACCTCCGGACAGCAGGAGCAGAAAGAGGAGCAGAAGCCCCTTCATGGCTGCAAAGAGAAGAGAGGCGGCATCTTAGATTGTTAGGATTTATTATCGCACAAAGGCACTGCTGGCTGAACACTGAAACTGATATTACATATGAGTGTTACCATATTGATATTAATAACCGTTCATTGTGCAATAAATGCATGAGTTGTGCCTGACGTTTAAAGGGAGAGAGATGGAGTCAAGCGTTAACCTCGGCTCTGATGGATACAGACAGGTGATGCTGGAAAGTTACAGCCGCTTACAAAAAGTATTTCTTTTCCTACACATGCACACACTGGCAAAGCTTCACAGTACAGGGTGTCCATAAAGTCTCTTTACAATTTTAGCCCTCGTATTGTCCTCATTTACAGGCACTAAAAAATATTGTTCCCTTGTCTGAAAAAAATCCAAAAATTCAGCAAAAGAAAAATTCCCCAAATTTGTAAAAATTTGCAAAATCTTCAGGAAGAAAATTGCAAAAATTCCTAAAAAGTTTTCCTTAAAAGCTTTTTTAAATCCCCAAATTTTGCAAGAAATAAAAATTTTTTAAAATGTAAATATTTTCAAAAAATGAATAAAAATATCCCCCAAAAAATCCTAAAAATATCTGAAGTGATTACATATATATCAGTAAAACTTCTAATATTTTATTTAAGAACATTTAGAAAAAAAATCTTTTTCTTTTATCTGAATGTTCTTGAAGAAAATTTTTTTTTGAACATTTCATTTTTTGCACCAAAAAATGTTGAAAAATTTTCCAAAAATGTGGAAGTTTTCATTGTGAAAATATTTTTTTTCTCCACATTTTCAAACTTTAAAACGGTTCAATTTGACCCGCAGGACGACACAAGGGTTAAGAATTTATTACAAAGGCAGTTGACATCTTAACCAGATTTGTTTTATTGTAATCAGTGTTTATTAAAGTTTGTAATCACATTGAAATTGTGTGTTTCATGTATCCTGTTGGTGAAAGAGGTGCTGTTAAATGAAACCCTAAAAAATGGCGACTCTTCAGGCCGCTGGATTGGAAGGGATGGGCCACTTCTTCGGCCACCACGTTCACCAGATATCACTCCCTAGGACTTTTTTCTATGGGGTTGTGTTAAAGATATCAAGTATCGAACAAAGATTCGGGACATTACTGACTTGAAGCAAAAGATTTCTGATGCCATTGCCACCATTAAAGAGGCTATGCTACAGTGAACATGGCAAGAAATCGAGCACCGTCTTGATGTGCTTCATGCAACGAATGGTGCCCATATAGAGGTGTATTAAATGAGGTAGAAAAAACTTTGACAACCACTGATTACACTAAAACAAATCTGGTTCAGATATCTTATCAACTGCCTTTGTAATAAATCCTTAAAATTGTAAAGAGACTTTATGGACACCCTGTATATTCCTATTTCTTTATAAGGTAACTAATTGCACTGAAACTGCTAACTCAAGGTTGTTTGAGGGTGGAAACCAGAATAATCCTCCTTATGAGATACTACAAGTGGCTGCATCACATCAAAGCTAACAAAGGAATAAGACTAAGGGGTAGAGAGCGGGAAGAAGTTTGCAGGAGGTTCTTTTTACAGGGTACAGTTCTTGGCGATTGGATGAATCGTAGAGATATGGACATATCTGTGCACCAACTAATGGGAGAACTAAGTCTAAACCACAGTTTATCCTCACCTTTAGCCAATCACATTTTAATATTTTAGTTGTATGTTTGTGTTCTATAACCAATCACATATTACTTTACTGAATAAAATGCTGTGTTCACATTTGGTTTTATCCTTTTCTGGGAGGCTTTTCCAAACAGAAAAGATCCTTGTACAAGATTCTTTTGAGACACTGATATTAGGAAATAAACAACTTAATTGGAGCGAAGTAGTTTGTCTTCTATCTCAAACAACGAACAAGATTAATGATCACAAGATTAACTGTGTTGAACTCTTTTTATGTCTGTAGTTGAAAGAAACCATCTGTGTCTTGACTGTGTCCAACTCATTTAAGGCCTAAAACTAATTGAGGGCAGCAAAACCATAGCGGAGTATTTACTATGAGTTTATACAACCCTGAGCGTCAGATTCCCCTTTAATTACTGATCTGCTGGATGGTGCTGCATGTTATCTCCCCATGTCTTTCCTCCGGTTTCCTTTCTATCTTTACTGTGCTACCAAATAAAGGCAAAAAGTCACTAAAAGACATTAAAATCCATTAAAACATATCCACAATTTGCAATAACACAAACCCTTCTATTACAAACTAACTGATAACTGGCAGATAAATAAAAATAATATAGCAAAGCTTATTATCGGTGTAATAATTCTAAAAACTGATAAATTACAGTGACACCAGTTATTTAATTCCTTTGTCTTACATGTGTGCATTATTTTGAAGAGCTGTTTGGATTGAAAATTAGTTAAACTGCTGTCATGCAACAAGAGTTCTCCAGCAATCTTCTTTTATCTTTGTGAATCTTGACTGTTTTTATTTTTATTTCATGTCACAGAAAAATGATCAAGCTCTGCATTGTGATGTTTTCTTAGGAGATGTTATTATCTCTGGGCTATAAATGCATTAAAGTGCTAGCAAAGTCTTTTAATTGTTTGGTTTATGTGACAGTACATTGTTTGTGCAGTTTGTCTTCTTTAATATAATATTCATCGAAAATTTAATAAAGATTTTATACAGTTAAATTTTCAATAATACAAGTTAAATACTACTGAATTATGTAACAGTTGTACATAGTTAAACCTTTTATAAAAGCACCACAAAAGCATGTTATTGACAGGATGTTATGTGTTCCTATAACACATAATCAATGCATTTTCTACATTTTACTGCATTTTGCATTCATTTTGGATTATTTTCAGTCCTGTGACAACCAAACAACCCTCTGTTTTCTCTCATATCAGTTGTCTGTTTGCAAGTTTGTAAGGTCAGAACTAAACAGTTTACAGCCAAGACTCCACGTGAAAACACTTTAAAGGGGTACAATTCATACTGATTTTTGTTTTATACATTTTCAAGGAAAAAAAGTTGACATTCATCATTTCCTCTTAAAATAGAACAGCGTTATTATGTCAAACTAAACTTCACACGTCAACTTATCCTGTGAGAGAATTTAATGGGGTCGCGAGTCGCCCAGTTTTAATCTCAGTAATATGAAAAGAGCTACTAAAATAAAACAAAACTTTTAATAAGGTCTGAGGAGAGTCACTTACCTTCAGTGCTGCGTCTCTTCAGAATGTGTTTCTTACAGTTGCTCTAAGAAGAAGAGTGTGTTTTACTGCCAGCTGGAGCTCACTGATAAAGACCACAGACACATTATGAACACATGAACACACACACACACACACACACACACACACACACACACACACACACACACACACACACACACACACACACACACACACACACACACACACACACACACACACACACACACACACACACACCACCATGAAAATATCTCAGAAACTCTTCATTTAATTCCTAATAGATTTCTATTCAGAGTTGTTAACTTTAGTACTAATTTGAAGTAAAACAGATATTATTCAGTGAATATTATCAAAAAGCTGTGGTATGTCTTTTACTCAGATTACAGCAGAAATGTTACATTTTTAGCACATAGTTCATCTTATAGGGAGAATAAAGTTTCCAGAAGGAAACGGTAATACAACTATTATATTTCACTAAATAATTAGAAAATTATAGGAGCATATTTCAGCTGTTAAGACCCACATCTGCATCAGGATATATATCAGACATGTCAGGTATCAATTCTATTGTGTATTATTAGCAGGGTTACAATCAAATACTGCACTTAAATACAAGTTTGAGGTATTTGTAGTTTACCTGAGTATTTCTATTTTCTATTATTGGCACAGTTCAGAGAGCCAAATACTGTCATTGTACCTCACTTTATCTAATACCCTTGGTTACTTTGCAGATTGTGAATAACAACACGAAATATAACAGACACATAAATCATGATGTATTTTTACAGGTTTCACCTTCCTAGCAGTGGATAAACTAATTAAAATTAGTTCCATAGTCATGAGTTGCGACATTATTATTGCTGAAATGGCAACTCTACATAATGAGTACTTTTACTTTCACTGCTGTAAGTATATTTTGATGGCAATTCCAGTACTTTTTACCATTTCTCGCTGTGAGTCAAAGATAAGTTAAATATCTGAGTACATCTTTCACTAATGAACTTGCAGAAAACACTGATATTTCTGTCACTCACACTGATATTCGGTTTGCTTGCGTGTTTCTCCACTGACTGTCAGGAAAAAGATGCTGTGTACAGCCCAGAGGAAGAATGGCTGCAGGAGATAAACATGAATCAGCAGAAAATGTCCCTGCAGCAGCTCTGTGACATGTGGAAATGACAGAAGATGTTTTCCTGTGAACCCGAATCTTCAGAAAAACAACACTGATGCGGCGAGGCCAGACTGACGAGAAACAAGAGTTTATTTGTCACACCTTTGTAAATGGGACACCGGCTGAGCTCACAGCCTTCAGGCAAAAATATGTACAGATCATCAGCATCAGCAGTCGACACACCCTCACACAAACACACTCTCAAATAATCTTAACATACATGTAGGTTACACAACTTCAATGACAAAACTCACTTCCAAGGAGAGAAGTCAAAAACAGAACACAGACACAGTATTTGCTCCTCATTACTGAGCTAATTTTAACCAAGGATACTGTAGGTCAGTGATGCATTCGATACAAGCACAGGGCATCGGCTATAAAGCAGTAAAAATAGGCCCACAGCCTTAAGCGGATATGAGTAATGGCAGCATGCTTGCACATGCACCCTGCACTGCTCAAACCTCTCATTATGTCAGAGACTCTCCCGTCACAGTAAACCACTGGCAATAAGTGCATTTTCAGCTCAGCCAGCAGATGAAAAACGCTGGGAGATGATATTTTGTCACGCTGTATGTGAAAAATGCTAAATGGGGGTATTTATGAGCAAATAAACACAAGCAAGATTCGGATTTTAATAAAAGAAAAGTCACTGTGCCACCTTTTAAAGGACAAAACTGAGTTTTATGGACGGATGCCAGGAGATATCAAATGAAATTCCATGAAATACAAACACTCACACACTCAAACACACGTAATAGAAAACAATATCCACGTTCAAATCTAAATATCACCAACGACCTACAATTTCTTACAAAACATTTCGCAGCACACACCCTGACATTATATCCAAAAAGTTTAGCGTTGCATTTATAAATTAGATACACAGAGTAGTTATTTAAATTATGCATTTATATCATATATGTTAAGACCACAGCGAAAGGGCTCAAAACGGGCGAACGGATAATTTGAGAGAGAAAAAAAACCCCTCCAAGCAGATAAATTATACAAAAAGCACCAAACTGAAGAGAAATGTACAGCCAGAGTTGACACTAACACTTGATATCCACGGTCAAAGTCTGAAGGTATCGCTGTTGTTCGGGGGGACAAACAGCAGGTGGCGCCGCAGTGCAGCTTGACTCTGGGAGACGTCACTGGTCTTTCTCATGCATCTGCTGCTGCATCTTGTTCAGCATCTCCTGCATCCTCTTCAGCTGCAGGCAGAGAGGAGAGACGGGTTAATCTGTCCACATGGATGAATCCTACATGGCTAATGTGGTTTGCAGAGAGTCAACAGTGTTTCAACATGAAGTCACAGATGGAAGATTCACATCACATGATAAAAGCAGCCTTTGAATCTCACACTAGTGCATGTTTAACCTTAAAATATATATTAAAACAGCTGTGAATTTAGATGTATTTCATTGCGCTGTATTGTCATGTATTGTGTCTTATTATATCATATTGCACCTGTGACTGATTCTTATCACATTAAACATTGTTTTGTCAGAGAAGAGGGCTGTGATTCATATAAGCTACATTCATAATAAAATAGTCGGACAGAAACCAAAACATGGACTGTTCGGTGAAACAACAAAAGCTGCTTCGTACCTCCTCATCTTTCATTTTGATTAGTTTCTCAGTGTCCACGTCTGGAGTGGACAGCGGCAGGATGGGGATGGGACTCTCCATACGGTTGTCCTGAGCCAGTTTACTGAGAGAAGAAGAAGAAAAGTAAGATAACAGGTGAAACAGGCAAAATCTGCACTGAAATCTGTGAACATCAGCAGTAATCCAAGATGTTTACAAAACAGCCACATTCTCACGCCTTTTTGTTTTTCCCCCACACACACCTGGTCATTTCCTGTATGCACTGCGCTCTGTAGTTTTCGTAGTGGACGTCACAGGTTACATCTTTGAGGTCGTGCATGTGCGAACGGATCAGCATGTTCCTCAGTTTCACAAAGTCACAGTGCGACTGGTTTTCCACTGAGCAAAGAAACAAGTGAAATCAACTCCTGATCCAAGTCACGACATTCAAACTTTGTTTGATAAGTAACCACAGCTGAATAAGGGAGATAATGTATGAACAAACCTTCAACGATCCCCCAGGGGTACAGCCTCCCTCTCACCCTCTGCCCTCGGGCCTCCACCACTGTATTACTGCCAATCACAGCGAACGGGGTGCACTCCTGCACAGAGACACACGAGGACGGGTTGTTATTTTATCTGCCTGGAGAAAGCTGACTGAACATGCTGCTACACATTCTCCCAGTTGTACGTGATCACAATAGGCCACTGAGCAGCTCAACACTGTAATTGTTGAGGCAGGTAAAAGACAGTTTGTTGTTTATTTTGCTTTTCACAGCTGATCAGTGGATTCAAGCCCATATTTTTCGCCTCTGAGCTGCAGCTACACTTCAAGAGCATAATAGAGGTTTTCAGAGGAAGTTCTTTGCCCTCATGGTATCCAGTCATGTAGGTAAATCTAGTTTCATGTACTCAGGTTTTACAACATCTGTCTCTGAGATGCATGTAGCCACCTCAGCACAATGAATGTATTTGTCAGGTCGACTTCTGCCAGCAGAACTGCTACAATCACAAACTCTTCACCTTCTGCCTCAGTGTCTCTTTTTATGTTCCTCACAAAACAACTTCTGCCACTTTCCATTCTGCAGCAGAGACTTTTCTGATATGTGCTCCTTTGTCCTCATTAGAACAATCCATCACACCAAGACAAGGAAAACATGCAAAAGAAAACAGAGCTCTTGGAGAAAAAGCTTGACTTTTGCTCCCTTCGATTGAGGCCATTGCGAAATGTTATAACACGGTTTATTTAAAACAAACATACAAACTACTTCCTACCAAAAGAAAAAGTCCCTGTGAACGTGACTCACTGGAAAGTCTGCGGATCATCCAGTGGAACTGGGACAGAATTTCTGGTAAGACATGATCCAGCTGAGCATTTCAAGGGCTTTGACGAGCAAAAACAAAATTTCAATCACCGTCATAGTGGGACGAAAGAATGAGATTAAGAGGCAGATATCTAAAATTTTTACCACCAAAAAGTGGAACTACCTCCATGTTCTCTGACAAAATAGAACATACGACTTTCGTAGGCAAGAATCATATTATATTCATACTATACTACATACTATTATATTATATATTTAATACTTGTTCCTATTTTCTTGTGTGTGTGTGTGTGTGTGTGTGTGTGTGTGTGTGTGTGTGTGTGTGTGTGTATACTACTAATAGCTGTATATATTAATATAGAAAGGAGTGGTATACTAGTGGTATGAGCAGCATAAAGCGTATGAGCTAGTTTAGCTAGTTAGTATATGGAGATAGTTAACATGTACCTCATTTGTCATCTCTCTCACCCCTACTGTCCCCCTTTCCCCTCCATCTCCCCTTCCCCTCTCACTTTCCTTGTCCTGAGCACGAGTTCAAATGTGCACGAGCACGACTGTGCACAACAAACACTGGAACAGTGTTGTGTGAATCTGTCCAAGCCACTTTGGTTGCTTCCAGTTTAGAGAAACAGGACTTTGTACAAAACAATGGATTTTTTGGAGCTCACACAGAACTGACCACAAGAAAATATTCATTGTTTAGACAAAAAAGTGTGTTTGATTGTAATCCCTGATTTTACCCTGAATCTAAATTCATACATCAACAATTCTAATTAGTACCATTATGGGTAAATGAGGCTGGTTGTTTATTGTAAATATGCTTCTAATGTGCAATGAGAAGCTCATTGTTTGGTATTTTGTTGCTATACATCTAACTGTGTCCAAATGCTCAGTTACATCCACTAACAGAGAGTCAGTAAATTGTCCTCACAAGTATCTGTCTCACCTTCAGCTCTTTATCAAGCTGTTTAAACTCTTCATCCTCGTCGGAGTCACATTCAGGGAACTGGTACACTTTGATCCCAAACTTGTCTATTTCCTCTCGTATCTAGAAACACAAACAGGCAAAGAAAGCTCAGAGTCCAGACGACAGCTTGTGGAGGAAATATCTTAAATTCAGTGTGGATCTGCAGATCTTCAACTCACTCTGTCTTTCAGCTTTTTTATCTCGTTGGGCGTGAGGCAGTCGGCTTTCGCGATGAGAGGAATTATGTTCACTTTCTCATGCAGAGCCTTCATGAACTCAACATCTACCGGACGGAGGCTGCAGAGAACAAAACAGAGTGAGCAGGAGACTGAAGCGATTAAAGCCTTGAAAATCTTATTTGATCTGGTCACTTGTTATTGGGTTTATGTGTATTATTACCCATGTCCAAATGGAGGGAT
This sequence comes from Amphiprion ocellaris, assembly GCF_022539595.1. Lineage (NCBI taxonomy): Eukaryota > Metazoa > Chordata > Actinopteri > Pomacentridae > Amphiprion > Amphiprion ocellaris. The sequence continues at coordinate 32,191,258 of NC_072771.1, read as the reverse complement.
GAAATAAAGGCAGCAGTGAACTCTGTTGTCCTGGATGTTCTTTCTGTTCAGGCCGCTCTCATCCCTGAAGTACTGCTCAAACTGCTGATCTATGTAGTCTGTGATCGGCTTCCAGCTAGGACACACACAAACACACAAACACACACATACACACAACACAGGCTACGTTAGCAGCTCCTCCAAGTTACTGTGAATCAGGCACACTTGAGATCAGTAATAGTCGCAGCTCACCACTCGTTGTTGTTGACGGCGTCTCCGAACCCCGGCGTGTCGACGATGGTGAGTTTGAGCTTCACTCCTTTCTCCTCGATGTCTACAGTGTGTTTGATGATCTCCACGGTCTGATTAATGCGCTCTGCAAAGCAGTAACATCAAGAAAATGAAGGACACGCACTGACGGATGAGGAAAAACTAGTTGAAATAGCATCCCAGCAAAATAAATTCTGTGTAATTCATAGTTTAGATTTCCTTTAATAATAATGTAGCAAATTAAGGACATTCTTTCATCTCTACTTTATGCAAACACTAACCATCCTACAGCTTGAATTTTAAGATTTTATTCTAAGCCAGTTATCAAAAAGCTCTTCTAAAGAGTGCGCAGCACAATACATTTCCACTTCATTGAAAAATAGCACAAAAACCCCCACAAAAATTCATTTTGTAGTCACAAAAAAAGCTGTCATGAGGAACTGATCCAGTTGCAAAACACCAAAGGCTTGATGTTCAGTAGAAAAAATCGACCTATTTTCACTCAGAAAATATTCACGAGAGAACTTGGAAAAAGTGAATGATTTACATGAAACAATATGATGTATTGTTGTTTATGAACATCTAATTTAAAAAAATGTGCCACATAAAGACGGCCATGGAGTGAATTAATTGGTCAATCACCATTCAAAATTGAACAGAACTGTGCATTATAATGACTGATACAGAGAGATAATAAATAGCATGAAGACTCACCCTCAGCATTCAGTAACTTCCTGTCTTTGTAGAGGTCTGTGAGGAAGAGGCTGTTGACCAGAGTGGATTTTCCCATTCCAGACTCTCCTGCAGCACAATCACACATAGATGTCTTATAATGTGTACAATTAGTGATATGAACTAAATACAAATAAACACAGTAGCTAAAACTAACCTACTGCAATAAATACTTCCTTCATGATGGTTCTGTTCATTGTTTTTTTACCGTTAGAGAGATGCTGATGTAACTTTGCGGTCAGTTTAAACAACAGAGCTTGAATTTTGTTGTTGCTAATGTATTTTCCACCCCACTTATATCAGTGAGGTAAATAATAAATAATACAAACACTTCTCCAAAGTGGCCAAACAGTTCATCAACACCTCTCTAAAACACCTGCAACCCAAACTGAACCCTATAACTTTCACTAGGGCAAGATTTATTGCAGGTCTACATCAGTTTTAGCTCAGGGCGTCTAATAAAGTGACATCTGAGAGTGAGTTAGTGGAGATTTCTATCATGTTTGCACCTTGAGCTGGAAACTGACCTGCGACCATCAGTGTGAAATCGAAGCCTTTCTTCACAGACTTCCTGTGGACCTGGTTGGGGAGAGTCGCAAAGCCCACATACTGTTTCTCCTACGATGGAAAAAGGGACACAGAGAAGAAGACAGGTGCTTAGTTTGAAATTGTGCTTTGTGCAAGAAAGTGTCAATAAAGAAGAGCAAAAGATTGTCACTAATAACTACTGTAGCACTGAAAAAAATCAGTTGATTCTCACTGAATAATATTGTCTGTCTATTTTAATAATCAGTTAACTCTTTCAGTCACTTTTCAGGTGGAAAATGAAGCACACTGTCCAGCTAGAGTTTTGTATTTGTAAAGATTTATTGCTTTTTTTTATTTCATGTGATGTGATATCATGTTGATCTTTGAATTTTGGCCTGTTGGGGACTCAAAAGAAGGAATTTGTCAAATTTAGTTTTCTGGCATTTTAAGGCCACGTTCTTCATCCATTAATAGGGAAAATAACTGGCAGATTAAACAGCAGTGAAAATAATGATTAACTGCAGACCTAAGTTTGGCTGAGGAAGTGAGAAATGAGTGAAAAATGTCCTCAGATGTCTTCGACCGTCAGTCCAAAGCCAAAAGACCAGCGGTGGAGAGTAACTAAGTACATTTACTAAACGGTACCACTGTGCAGGTGCTTCTTCTGTACTTGAGTATTTCCATTTGTTCTGCATTATATTCACTTGAAGCAAAGATTGCACTTTTTACTGCACCACATTTGTTTTATAAGCTTAGCTGCATTTTCAGTTGATGCATTAATTATAGATATAAAAACAAATATGGCTCCTAAAAGTACATAAAGCAATTAAAGTGAGCTCCACTGTCACCAGCTGCAACATTAAAGAGATGTGAACATGAATGCATCAATAGTTAGGATCAAATATTAAAATATTCATGAATCTGAAATGGGTCACTGTGTATAATAAGTACTTTATGATTAATATTTGAGTGTTTATAGTGAGTATACCTAGTTCGTTATCATTTAAGAAATTAGGGACAGATGTCATATCAGTAATCAGCTTCTTGAGACTTTTCTTATACATTTATTATTAGCCTCCTTGTACTTTTGCAATGTGCAAATTTCCCCAGTGAGGGATCAATAAAGTTTGCCTTTTCTTATCTTACAAATATATTTTCTGTCATTCAACTAACTGAAAAATCTACTAGTTCTTTGATGCACCAAAAGCCAAAAGGTCAGAAATAGAAGCAGACACCAAATAACTGTAAAAGAGCTCCAAAGGATTCTTAATGTGAGGAATAAAATGCATCTGGCACCGTCTGCTGTAATAAAACCACCACAACAGACAGCTCGGGGTCTATAATACAGAAGATCTACAACTGCATGGAAAAACACGTGCGCAGCATTCCTCTCTGAGCAGCTGAGAATAAGCAGCGTCTCAGACTTTCCACTGAAGCTCTCACAGAAACACAAAGAGAACCAGAGGACACCAGTCTCTCGGTCGCTTTCGTCGCTGCTGCATCTGGCAGGACGTCATCTTCACCCCCCAGTGCCACATGCTGACATGTGTCGATATAAATACGTACTCGAGGCCCGTGGAGTCCATTCACACACAGACAGAAGCTACATTCAACAGACCTGAGAAGCTCTTTTTCACTCTGCAAACACTACAAGCCAAACGCACAGTCAGAGTCCTCATACGCTGTCATAACTTGACACTGGCATTTCCGACGGCCCCTTCGGGTGAGGATCGCATTTATAAAAACACACATTCACGTTTAAAAAAACCACAGGCAGCGCAATCCCAAGACAGGCTTGCCAAAGAGCCAGAGGTGGAAGGTTGGGAAACCTGCTGATAAAACTGCGAATAAATCAAACGAGTAATCTCAGCAGTAAATCTAACACTGAAGGATAAATCAGACAGCTCCACAGAAAGACAGAAAAAAGATGCTGACAGAGAATCTTCCTGTTTGCGCACTTCTAAACTCATCCTGAACTCTCTGCTGTTACTTTCCACCACATAGACGCATAACTTCATGTTATCTTGCTTCTCTTTTTGCCTATTCTGCACACATTCCCGATTTTTTACCTTCTGTCTGGCTGTTCTCACTCTTGGGCACAGCAGCCGTTCCACCAGTTTTTCTTGCAGCATGATGGCATCCATCCTAAACCGCTCCGACACCAACGGACCAAAATAGTCACCAGTCTCAGAAAGTTAAAAAAAAACAAAAACAGACCAGCAGTGACTGGAAAAAAAGGCCAATTTTGAAAGCTCCAGACCTCGAGAAAGTCGTCTCCACTCCTTCCCTGTCTGTCCTCTCCTCCTCTTGATTCCCCTCTTTGCTGCTTCCCCAGCCCTACTACTTTCTTTATTTATTTATTTCTCTCCTCTGCCCTAGAGCGGTCCGACTCTCCCTGTTCAGACAGGTATGGAGGAATTCTCAGAGAGAGAGGGAGGGAAACTGAGAGAGGGAAAGGGAGCAAGAGAGAGGTGGCAATTTGAGGGAGGAAACAAGGGAGGGATGGAAGAAGCGAAGGTCTAAAAGAAACTCATTCATTCGGCCTGTATTTCCCTCCCCCAGCTCCCACAGAAAAATAAATCTCTACACTGAGAGAAATGACCACCAGCTCGCAAAGAAAGACACAAAGAGAAAGGAACGGATGTACGAACAGAAAGCGCAGATGCTTTGCTTTGTTGACTTCAGTGCAAGATGTGAAAAACATCAACTTGCTTGAGCTTGACAGTGACAAAAGCTGCAGCGTAAACAAAAGATAAAGACACAAACGCTGCAGGTTCTGGCCTGTGGACCGAGACTGTCAGATAATCAAGTAAATTAACTTGTCAATCAATGCGTTCAGTGAAAGTGAATGTTATATGTGTGTGTTGAACTGTTCTTTGAAGCTGAGCCAAGGCTCCTGTATTTTATTGTAGATTTGAGGTGATAATTAGTGGTGGAAGAAGCAGTCTGGAACCACCAGTTGTTGTTATTGCACCGCCTTGTGGAACAGTCACTTTACATGTCACTGTACATACTGTATGAGCCTGTGACAAACAAAAACTCTCTCATAATCTCGAATCTGTCTAAACAATGAACAACAAAAAAGATTCATTTGAGTAAAAATTCTGCTCTCAAGCTTCTGCTTCAGTTAAAGTACAACATTAACAGCAAAATTGTTCCTAAAGAGGAGAAAAATATCATTTTCTGTGAATAAAATGACCCTTATGACTGATATTATTACATGATTAGATTGTTAATACTGAGTATTTTCCTGTTGCTGCCAGTCAAAGTGCACGTCTTTTTAATTACTTCATGCAAAATCAGTACATTTATTTCCATCCTAGGAGATGAAATTGAAGGGTCATTAGATGATGGTTCTGTTTTCTTTTTTTGTTTTTTTGTTTTGCTGCTTTTGGTAAGTATTTGATAGTTTTATCTCTCTGGTTCCTAAAACTGTTATTTAGTTGAAGCCATCTGAGAAGTTTAAAGGACAAATGTCTCTCTCAAGGAGCTCCTAACATCCCATAGATGTTTGAATATGAGAAGGGACCCTGAATAGACACAAATGAGCCAACAAGGCAGGTTTGTTTTAATTTTTAAAACTGGAGAGCAGAACTTTTACATATAAATAAACCTCTGTGCAGCCAAACAAGCCACATAATGCCGATTAAGCCTCTCAACAACAGGTAAATCATATCTTAAAAAACACTGAAACACTAATTCTGTCGTCTGTGCAGATGTTCATACACTGGTGGAGCAGCAGTGATTGGTTTGCCAGAGCTGAAGAGAAGAGCTAGCAACAAACACAGAGTAGACAACAGCAACTAGAAGTATGCCGAGTAAACCTACCAGACATCCAAGAAAAGATTCTCACTTCTAGAATCATCATATTATGTTTGTGTAAGTACTGTCACTGTCAAAGCAGGAGAGAAAAGTTATGCATTGCAGGTTTAATAATATTTATTTGCAATAACCGATAGCAACTAAACATCTAAGAGTCACATCGTAGTATCAACCTTTACACTAATGATTAATTTATTGTTGACTAATCTGGTCTATAAAATACCAGTGATGATTCAAACTTATGCTCCCCAAAAGATGACTCAAACCGATGAATTGATTAATAATCAGTTGTAGCTCTGCTTTATGCTAAGATGACCTAATTAGTTTTTTCCTGTGGATTCATAGTTACTGTACAGACACATGAACAATACCAAGCTTCTCATCTCTTATCAAAAAAAAGTACATATCTCCTGCAAAATGTCACATATTTCCATATGTCCATTTGTTCGGGTAGGTCATAAAAATAACGTCTCCTGTTGTATCCATGAGGTCATTTTCAGTTGAAAGTTGCTGTGAGTGTAGATGGAGGGACGCTCTGGTTTAAACCGCCGGTCTGGACTGTAATGAAAAGGATGTAAAAGAAATCTGCCACAATGTCGACTTCTGTTTGTGTGTGTGTGTGTGTGTGTGTGTGTGTGTGTGTGTGTGTGTGTGTGTGTGTGTGTGTGTGTGTGTGTGTGTGTGTGTGTGTGTGTGTGTGTGTGTGTGTGTGTGTGTGTGTACGATGATGGGTGTGTCCGATTCAAACACGATGTGGGCAGCAGTTTAAATGCTCTTTGAAATGAAAGGAGCTTGACTTGTTTTTTAGTTTTTTTTCCTGCTTTCTTTTCTCTTCCTGAGCAGACACGCCTCGCTGTGATGCCACGTACAGAACGTGACGGCTTCACTCCAAACCACTGGAGGGAGACAAAGGAATCAGCTAGAATGCAGACTTTATGGTTTAAGTTTTGATGCCTCACATTCAGGGAGAAAAAAAAAACATTCCTGGTTCCTCTCAGCTGGGATGATGCAGATGTAAACGTCACAGAACGGTGTTTTGTTCAAGAAGAAGTGAGATGAAGAGTTTAGGTCGTGAATCTCAATAGAAAAAGGAACAGATGTCTTGAAATGTTCCTACAATAGCCTCCCTGGCTGAACCCCCCACTGTCAGAGGTTCTCAGAGGCCAGCTGTCCCTTTCTGACACACACACACGCATGCACGCACGCACGCACACACACACACACACACACACACACACACACACAAATATAATCTTTTAGTCACACTTCTGTTGTTACTTGCAAATTCAACACTATAAACATCCCCCATTACTAAGTGAAGCCAAAACTGTGTCTCATGTGATCTTTATTCATTCACCAGCTCACTTTGGAAACTTAATTCTATGCTTTGTTGCCGTTTCTACCGCACAGATGTCACTTAATATCACTAACTAAACCCTGAAGTTAAATATTATGCACCACATGAACCTACATAGACCTCCATCCTCATTGAAAACTCCAGAATCTGTGACTATACTGATATTTTGTCATTTCAAAACCTCTCATAATTGTCTCCCACATGACTGAAAGATCCTTCCCAATGTTTATGCGACTCACGTCACATTGTGTCTGTTGTGCTTTGGACCTGGATTTGTCTCCAAATTAGTCGCTTTGGCTCAGTTAGTGAAGCTGGTTGTCCATTAATTGCAGCTCCTCCACGAGCCAAAACGTCCTCAGGCAACACACCAACTCCACGTTTCTCAACTGCTGCAATTGGTGTGTAAGTGTGTGTGAACGGGTGAATAAGAAACACACTGCAAAACTCTTTGTAAGTGGAAAGCAATTTGACATTTAAAGCTCCTGTTTGGAGGTAAATGTCTGAATGTCAGATTTAAGGTGAACTCAGAGGAACTTTCAGCAGATGAATCTGAAAACAGTCAGTGAAACAGCGATGCACACAGTGTCACATTAGACAGTCCAATCTTTTTTATAAAATATAATGTGTTTGTCCTTTCAAGCCTGTTATTTTCTTTTAGCCTCGCTTCTACATTATTGTGTCCTTTGTCTTTACTTGTGAACACAAAGTAACACCCCATAGTCTGTCGCTGCTTAAACATGTGGTTATAAAACTAAGAACTAACAAGGAACTGTCAAATGTTAACAAACACAGGCTTGTTGCATGACTTAATTCATAGAAAAGCTACACAGATGCAAAAGTCAAAATTTCTTCCAAATCATTTATTTAGACATACGTAAAATTCTGTGGTTTGTTCACGTTTACACTATTTTCTCTTCTTTTTTCTGTCACTAAATTATTCTTAAAGTGTCATGACTCCTTGTAATGTTTTCTGCTATATGTTCAAAGAATCAAGTTCCTCCAGTTTCTGTGTTTGCTTGTCTCCCTCTTGTGTTTGAGCTGCAGCAAACGTTTACTTCATTAACAGTTAATCTGCTGATTATTTTTTGAATTAATCTATAATCATTTAATCTATAAATGTAGGAAACAATGAGAGCCAAGCATTTTGTCTTCAGATTGAATGCTGTATCAGACTGTGTAAAGGTTCATTTCCAGTGAGGAAAAAGTGCAAAAAAAAAGCCAAAAATCTTCATAATTAAGAAGCACAAAGCAGAGAATGTTTGACATTTTTGCAGTTTATGACAAAAATGAATTACTTCTTTGAGCTGTACCACTTGTTTTACTTCTAAAAACAATGCTAACTGTATACAGCACCTTTCATTTGGACCAGGAAATGTATTGACTGCAGAGTTTGTGCTTTTGAGTCTTCAGCAATGCTTTGCTTTGTTATCAATGCAGAGCAGAAGAAATTTCTTTGCTGTCAGAATATTATTTCAGAGTCTGAAAGCACCATGACTCTGTCTGTTTGTTTGTCCGAGTGTTGGACGTCCGTGCAGAGGCACAGATCCAGAGATCAGCCACTCAGTCAGCAGGCTTCTTCCTCTCTCTCATACAAAGTTGTGGTCTTAAAGGAAGTGACTCTGAAAGGCCCACAGCAGTCAGCTCCACTGCCACAGTGAACACACATAACGCAGCGAATCATCGTTTCACGCTGCCAAGGAGCTTCAAGAAGCAGCAGCAGCAGCACAGAGACGAGACACCACAACACAGTTTGGCTGAAGAGGACTTTTAAAATCTTAAGCCACCATGAAAAACTCATATTTTTGACAGCAGCCGTTTTTCTACAGCAGAAACAGACACACAGATTTCTACCAAACAGCTTCTCTTCAGGATGGTCCACTGCTGCACTGGTCCTGGCTTGTGTAAATAAGGACAACAGCATCTTTTTCAAGTAGGAATATGATTCCAAAGGGCTGTTGTCAAGAACTACTTCAATACAAAGCAGCTTCTACAGTTACTTACAGTAAATACAGATGGGTCAGTTTGGTATCCTGACGGTATTAAAAGGCTTTTCTCACTGGATTATACAGAGTATTTTCTTCTAAAAAAAATACCGTATAACAGATGCAAAATTAGAGAAGAATTGCATTTTCACTAAAGTGAAACAGGTGCATCGCAATATGTAGCTCGACTTACCTGACGTGAGTCTAGTTACTGGTAATGAAATACCAAAAAACAACAACAACATGACCACATAATGTAGTGTATGTTGATTGGAATGTCATTGGTTTTGCGGCTATTTGGTCATAAACTAAAGTTGGATGATTGCTGGTGCAAGACCAAAAGTGACTAACACTAATCCTGAGAGGAATCTTGTTTGTAAGCTGTAACTTCTGGGTTGCCAGGTTGGGAGTAATGTCCCAATCTGCTCAGCCACTTACTGATGAAATCATCTAAAAATGAGGCGTGTTAAACTTTAACAAAATACTTCAGGTCTGCAGTCAGAAATGTCAATAAGTCAGATAACAACAAGGTTCAGGAGCTTCTCACTGTCTAAGGCAACTGGAAAAGACTCTTCTTCAATTACAAATGTTAATAATCTAAATGTAGCTCATTTATTTCAGTTTGAACTGTTAGTGTTAAAATGTAGTTAATGGGAGAATTTCAGTCTGATGCAGGAAGTCAGAAGTCAACTGGAGAGTCCATCCATCCATCATCTATACACCGCTTAGTCCTCACTAGGGTCGTAGGGAGGCTGGAGTCTATCCCAGCTGACTGAGGGCGAAGGCAGGAGACACCCTGGACAGGTCACCAGTCTGTCACAGGGCCTCATATAGAGAAGAATGAATCACACATGCATTCTTGTCTACGGACAATTTAGAATCACCAATTAACCTCAGCATGTTTTGGGCTGTGGGAGGAAGCCGGAGTACCCGGAGAAAACCCACACATGCACAGGGAGAACATGCAAACTCCATGCAGAAAGATCCCAGGAAGGCGGGGATGCGAACTGAGGATCTTCTAGCTGCAAAAATGCTAACCACCGAGCCACTATGCAGCCCGACTGCAGAGTCGATGAATAAAATAAAGAGCTCAAGAGACAAAGAGAGCATCCTGCTGAAGGAGAAACACCAGCCAGATTTTTTTTTCCAACCTGGAAGCCCAAAAATGTGTCTTATAATCCAACCATCAAAGATGAGTTAATTATTTATTAACTCTTCATAAAGAGTTCCCTAAGTGGAAACTAGTAGCCGTAGTTCTTGCACTGGTATATCGGTAACATTATCAGGTAACAGTGGCAATACAGAGATTAGTTTTCAGATTTATACAGGCCAAAATGACAAATTCATCACTGAGGGTGGTGTAGTCCAAACATTAAACAACACTATTTCTCATTAGGTGCTCAGTGTATTTTGGAAAAACTGAAAAAAAAGAGAAAACACAGGAGCAAAAAGAGAAGACGGATTCTTCTTTACGACAGAGGAACAAGCCAGAGATGAAAACAACCAGTTCCTACTTATGCAATTAAAAATACTGATTCAAAGAATATCTTAAGAATAAAAAGAGAATTGAAGCTTTAAATTGAATATTGTTCAAACGGGCCACACAACAACAGTAAACTACTAACATGGAACAGTGGAGGCTGATGGGGACCGTCATTAGTTTGCAGGTGTTTGGTCATAAACCAAAGTGTTGGAAAATTGTTGGCAGAAGACAAAAATCAATCAGGAAAGTGATTAAAACTGAACCTGAGGAGAAACTTTATGTCTGTACTAAACTTCATGGTGATCCAGTGATCGTTGAAATATGTCAGCATGGACTGAAGGTGGAGAGACCAACAGACAGAACAGGAAATACTGGTACAGGACAATAATCTACGGAGCTTTAAGCTAAATGACTGCATGTGTTTCATTAAGTTGCACTGCTGCTCAAACCAGTGAAAGCTCATCATGATGCAGAAACTCAGCCGTCGGTACAGTCGCAGTAATAGCCACACTTTAAGTCGTGTTTGTGCTCTCGGCTCAAAGCAGCCGTGAAGAGCGTCGACCTTTACTGATGACTCCTCTGCATCTCCTCGCCGCCCTGCTGGCACTTTCACACCATTAACCCCGAATGCTTCCTCTGAACTGCTGCCTGCCGACCGGATGGTGGCCCAGCGAGGGAGGCAAAGAGGGGTGAGGACGGGTGAGACAGAAGCAGAGGGGCAGAAAAACAACATAAAGATGGACCCCCTCCCTCCCATGCAGTGTCTCCGTGGAGATGCTCTTGGCTCTTTAACATGCTAATCTGACAGCATGTAATTGCTCAGGCAGCAATAAAATTGTCTCACTGAAGGACACTTGGCTGTCGCTGCCCGGTTTTAGCATCTGCCTGTTCAGAGACAAATGACGCTTGTGGGAGGAAAGCCGTGACCTTGTAGGGCCAAGAAGGAGAGTTGAAGAAGGTTGGAAGTTCTAGAAAACAATAGAGGAATTCCTGATGCTCCTATATTTTTGTTTTCATCAACAAATCCCACTAAAACACGAAAACAATGTTCTAAAATGTGTAAAAAATGTTCTAACAAGCAAGTATCCTCTGTGTAGCCAATATCTCACATATTAAATTTCTCTCCACCACAGAACTTCACTGATGTTTAAAAACTACTAGAAACACATCAATCCACTACATTTACATGCAAAAATATCCTTAAACAAAAAGCCAGTATTTCTACACTATAAGAAAAATTGAAGAAATTTTTTGAAAAAATTATTGAAATGTTAGTTTTCCCTGTTTTGTAGTTTTAGATAATAGCTACTAAAATACCAGGAAAGAAAAGTATTAATTTCAGTGTCAACCATAAAAAAAACAGGCGAAAACTGTAACTAATGTCCACATTAAAAATTGGTATTTTTACAAATAATAATTAATTCTTTTATATTCGACTGCAAAATTACACTATTTTTATTGTATCTTTATGTTATTCAAAAGAAAATTATGTAGCCTACATTAATGATTGAAAATTTTGAACTAATTTTTAACTCTCATTTTACAGATTTTGTAATTTTTTTTCTATGTTTTGTTAAAGTACAAATACCATCTAGTTAAATCACAGAAGAAAAAAATCTTATTTTAAATGCTGGCTACAAAAGAAGAAGAAAAAAGCCCAAACCGCAGATATTATATCAAAAATCCGTCTTTTTACACATAGTAATTTGCTCTTTTACAATGTGTAACCATGAAATTACACTTTCTTTACTGTATTTAAATCAGCCAAAAATCTAATTATTTTATAGGTCTTTGCAGTTATTTTCACAGTTTTTACTGTTTGTTTTTACAATAGAGTATATTTATCTTGGAATATTTGTTTGTGTAGGTGTTTATAGTGACCAAGTTTTCAGATCTAATATAATCTTTCTTCGTTTAGACGTTTTAACCTCATCACACAGTCTTCATCAGCAGAGACGGTTAAATTCTGAAGACGATTCATTGGACTTTTGGTCTAAATTGAGCTCAAGAGTTTATTTCTAACCTTGGAAATAGCTCAGGTGAAAAATTTGTCTGAAAAGGCTTTTATTTTTTATCAGCTGATGTTTCCAAAACCAGCAATGAGAAGTCTTGAGTAGCTCAAAGTTAAAAAAAGCCTGATGATGATGTAATATGGTGAAACACCCCAGAAAAAATGAATAACTGGAACTTCAGTAGAGACTATTTTCTCTCAGTTGCAAAAATATGGAATAACACCAACTTACAGATTTAATTAGAATGAAATCCAACATTTCTGTGCTCTCTAGTCAATAAATAACTTGGTATGGGATTACCAAAGTTATAACTAAGATGCTTTTGCTGTTTATTACACAGAGTGGTTATGAAATATTCTTAATTCTCTTGATTCGTTTCATTGGATTACTGCTTAACCTCCTGCTATTTCCACAGAACATATAATCCCAAACAGATCCAGGTCGACCAAATGCTTAAAAAGATTTTTCTCAAAGGCTCCGACTATCTGGGTCAGCCTTCACTTACTTCCAAATCTTTTTGCAACTCAGAGAGGCTGTGTTATGACAGAAACCTGAAAGCGTAACAGAGGAAGAGGAGGTGAGTTGTGTCAGGTATAAGACGACGGTATGCACAGACTGCACTGGATCACTGGGATTACATGCATGTTTGCAGCATGACAAAATGAAAGTATGTGCACAAAAACACACTGCAGGGCATAAACTCCTCAGACACCTGAGCAAGAACAAAGGCACCAACTGTCCCAGAGGAAAAACACTCCTAAGAAAACCTGCAGAGGCAGATCTTACATGTTTTTGCTCCATTTGCTCATTTACAGTAGTGATTGTATAATATGTTGAAATATTTCTGCTGTAAAATCTTGAACCCCACAACCTGCTAGTGGGGTAAAAAGGCAGTTTATCTTTTAAAAAAAAACTTTAAAACTACACCATTTATCAGAGCCACAAACCTGAGCTTAAAATATTGATATTAATAAATCCCATTTAAATCTTTGTATCCATTAAAAAAATTTAATTTGCAAAAATAGATATTTTTGCACTGAACAGATTCTGTAAAATATAAACAATACTGTATTCTTTGAAGCAATCATAAATTCATTAGCGACTCAGCTGCAACTAACAGTCGTATTAAAAAAATTGAAGGACTTTTCAGCTAAATTGGGCTGAGACAAGTATGAAAATAAATGTAAAATATAAGCAGTGAAATATCTATGGCATGTAGAGTCACCATTGTTTTTTAGTGTTGGTAACACCTGTGTATGCTTGGAATGATGATTTCCATGTTTATTCTGGGTTTTTATTTTTTTTATTTTGTAAAATAAATAATCAAACAAATTCTACTTTTGTTCTGTCATTTCTTATGATTTATGGCATTCTAACTTTGATATACTGAGCCAAAGACATTTTTGAGTTCTCTCTACTTCTAGCCATGGTTGTGCTGTTTCACCAGAGAAGCAGAATTTTATACGCAGTAAAAAATAAGCACACAGTGGAAAAAAATGTGACAGAAGCTAAAAATGTCCAGAAACTGCTTCTATTTCAGATCAACCACCTGTCGTTCATTACAAACTGATGCTGCAGCCTCGAAGCAAAGTAAACAAATTTTACTTTCTAGCAGAGGTCCCAAAGACAACAGAAACTTTTATATTTGCAGAAAAGTTGCAGCTAGGTAAATACTTGGATTTTACAATATTTAATTTTGTAAACATCACAATGTTTAGGTGGAGAGATCAGATAGCAACATGACATTCCACCACTAAAGGTGCCTGGAACAATTCTTTGACATTTCAGGGAATATTCAGATGAGAAGATCAATACTGCACTCATATCTGTCCAATAAATCTAACTTAGCTTAGCATCAAGGCTAGAATCAGACAGCTCCGTCAAAAATCCACCTACCAGCCCCTCAAGAGCTCACTAATTAACACGTCAACTGTTTCAGTTGTGTGTAAAAATGACAATTTGCTATTTTACGCTGAGTTATGTGCTGGATTATTTATTGGCTGGGGGCAACTATTTTCTGAGCTGGTTGCCTGGCAACTGCTCAAAACCAACACCAAATTTGGCACATAGCGGCACTAAAATGGGGATTGTTGTGTGTCACTTCAAAAACAAAATGCATCAGGTTAATTAGTGAGAAGGTTAGGTGGATTTTATTACCTTGGGGCAGTCTGTCTAGCTGTTTTCATCATTTCCAGCCGGTGCACTAAGCCGAACTAATGTTCTTCACATCATAAAAGCAAATGAGTGTTTTCCAGGATGTCAGAATATTTATTTTAGGGGGAAATCGCTGTCTTTATATGATAAATACAGATCAAAGAAAAGGCTCAAGACCTCATCAATCAGCCTCTTTCTCCTGCTCTTTTCTGGAGATCAGCAGAAGCTGCGGGGGGTTTAAAGCCCCAGCTTTAATACCCCACCCAACCCCCAGAGAGACGCTGCTCCTGCCCTGCAGCTGGTCCTCACTGAGGGTCCCATCTGTGGCAGCGACAGTGTTTCAAGGCAGAGGGAGGAGTGCTGGAGGAAGAGTTGAGGAGGGAGGAGAGCTGAGTGTATCTGAAGTGACGTGACACACATGTTCGGACTCAGATGCATTTGACTCAACATCTGCTCGGCGGAGGAATCGCTGAGTCATGTGACCTGATGTCCCAGGAAGAGGTGCGACAAGGTGAAGACAACCTCAACTCTGGCAACACTTTCTAATAAAGTGCATTCAGCAGAGGTTTGTAAGTGGCAGCTGCTGGGTTGCCAGGTTGTGAAGATTATCTCTGGCTGCTGAGTCATTAATAGTCAATATGTTGATGAAGTCATTCATTAATTACACTCTTTAAAAGGCCTTCAGGTCTGGAGTGGTAAATGTTAAGTCGGTAAGTGTTTCTCACTCACTAAAGCAACAGACACAGCTAGCCTGTCATCTGTAATTATAAATGTTAATAATCTAAATTTCATTGTGAATGTAAAAATGTTGTTGATAAAAGAATTGCGGTCTAGATGCAAAAGGTCAGAGATCAACTAGAGTCGACCTGATAAACTGAGGAGCTACAAAGAAAGTACCACCCATCAAACCCATCAATGTGTTTTAAAATTCATCCAAAAATCATTTCCAAATTACTTATCAACCATGAATAAAGAGATGCCTTAATAGAGAGTGTTTCCCCTAATTCTTACACCGTCATATCAGCAGCTTAACTGAGAAACACCAACAAAGAAACTGAAATTAAATAAAGTAGCGACGACAGAAGATGGATCCCTCTTCAGGACACATGAACAAGCAAGAGATAAAAATAACAAAAACGCCTTTTACACATGAAAAACTGCCTTCATAAGATAAGAAACAGATCAGTTTATAATTTAATACACTTTTTTGTGTGTCTGATAGCTTCTGTTCTACCTGTAATACTTTAAACTAAGTAAACATGCCATTATCTCATAACTGTCATTTTAAAAATTACTAAATTAAAGTGACTCTATGAGTAAAAGCATTTGCGGCCTGATTTTTACATTTTCACAAACAAACAGTCAAGCTGCTGTTATTTACTTCACTAAAACCTCAAGAATCATCTTTAAATATCACATTTTGAGGCAAAAAAATGCAAATTTTAACATTTATGATCTGCATGATTCAATCAGAAGTTCAAAACTGGTTAATTCATTGACATTGTTCAGATGATTAAAAGACCTTAAAGTAACCTCAGAACATCAATATTTGTTGAGCTAGAGTTGGATGTTTTAATAATCGTATTATTTCAGAGGTGACACATCTTCTGTGTCGCTCTATCAAGGTGATCCATCCCAGCTGATTGTTGATAAAACTGCGATTCTTATTTTTGTTTTTGGGGTTTGCAATCTGTGAAAAGCCACCCACACACAGAATAATCACCGCACAGGATTGTGGGAAGGTCAGATGGTGTCGTCCCCTCCTTCGTATCAGAGAAAACAGATTTTATAAAAACGCTGTCTCCTGGCAACGCAACACCACAGCCGAGAAAGTGACGGGAACGAGAAGAAGCGCTGTGAAAATACTGGTTTAGGATTTATTATCAGCTGTAATTCTTTCAACGGCTATGATCTCAGTCACACCGAGCAGATTACTATGTTTTCCAGCTCTCCCTCCTCCTCGTCTTCCTCCTCTTCATCCTCCTCCTCCTCCTCCTCCGCAGCCTGGATGGTCCAGAATATGAAACATTTTTCTCAAACAGTCTAACAGGGTCAGATGCAGCAGAGTATGTGGGAGTGAGCGACGTCCAACAGCAAAACTCACGAGTTGTAAAAAAACCAACAGTAATTTACACGCTGAGCACGAGTGATTCGCTACAGAAGCAGGTGAATATCTGTACAAGGAGGCCAACGCTTACTGTAAATGTAGTTTCAGCACAAACTGGAAATGGTGCTAAGTCGACTGAAACAGGTTTTCCTCGTACCTCTGTGTGTTTCTGTGTGGGTGTTCTGGAAGTGATGCCACATGATAACAACGATTTCAACCACTGAACTGGATCCAACTGTTATTTTCCTGGAGAAAGCAAATGCAACCTGTCCGCCATATTTCTGCCAGCAGTGAGGCGGGACAGAACACCCGAACCAGCAAATGGACAAACATTAAAATGGGGAAAAAAGCCTAAATCTGACAAAGTGCAGAGATAAAGGTGCACATAAGTATACTATGTAGGCACATTTTTATATATTTCTACTTGACACCAGGCACTACCAAAACTTCTCAGTCCCCAAACCCCAAAATAACAGAGTGAGAGACTCACTATCCCTAACGATGGTTGAAGAAATCAAACAAGCAAAAGCACTAACAGGCCAAACCAATCAGGTGCACAACAGCAATACAAAAGAACACAACAACCTAACAACCATATTATGTTACAGTAATTTGATAGACTACTGTTAAAAAATGAAGATAACATTAATCAGAAATACAGTCTAGAGATTGATAATGTGGTAAATGACTATTCTAGCTGGAAACAGCTGATTTTTAATGGAATATCTCCATAGAGGTACAGAGGAACATTTCCAGCAACCATCACTCCTGTGTTCTAATGCTACATTGTGTTAGCTAATGGTGTTGAAAGGCTAACTGATGATTAGAAACTCCTTGTGCAGTTATGTTAGCACATGGATAAAAGTGTGAGTTTTCATGGAAAACATGAAATTGTCTGGGTGACAACAAACATTTTTTTAAATAATAAATATATATAATGAATAAAAGTCCAGATAAAAACTAAACATCCAGCAGTGCCAGAAAAAATATGTTGAAAAATGCTGGAGCACTGCAACATTCACAAACTACTGATGATTTAAATGCAGTGTCATTTTTAGGTCAAATATTTTACAATTACCATTTGAATGAAAACCTTTTCTGTGATCTTACTAAGTATTTTCTGTAATTTACCAAAACAGGAAAAATCTCTAATTCTTATTCTTCTAAAAAGAAAAATACAACTGTCAAAGTAATTTCAATGCACTGTAAAACAACAACAACAACAACAGCAACAAAAAACTATGAATAAAATATTAACAGTAATTAATCGGCACCAAAAAATACAGTAAAATAGTAGGGAAAAAACACCTCATAAAAAATGAGTGATTGAAATTAATTTTCTAGCCTCAATTTTATATAAGATCATGTGTACTTTTGGGGTTATTGATCAATATTTGGCGAATGGATAACACCAACTGAGTTCTGATGTTGTGTTTTAATCATTGGACACTCGATATGGGCTACAAAGGCGGATAGATTCGAGAGTATTTACTTTATGTGAGTAAATACTTGTAAAATAATTATACAACTCTCTGAGCTATTCTATTCTGCACCATGAGCATGATGATTTGTGCTACCAATACTTCTGAACTGTTACATCAAGTGTTGTTATGAATTCAGTACCTTTTCTTGTAATAGAGTAGCCTATAACTTTCTGATTTCTTTACTGCTCACTGACAGTTTTTGACGTTCAGTAGACCTAAGAACTGATCACTTCACTGAGAAAATAAGCAACAGATTAGTCGACGGTGAAAATAACCATTAGTTTCAGCCCTGCTGTTGAAAATTTGAACATCGAGTGAGGAACAGATTAGCAAATCTACAGTTTATAGTTGTGGTTTTGTTCACTTGCACTGAGTTATTTCTGGGAGGTGCTTCTACTTAGTCTTTGCATTTATAAGAACAGAATCAGTAACAGCTCCTCCCATTACAGCACAACTCAGTTCATCAGCATTCACAGACAACAGCTCTCTGAACGTTGCTACTAACAAACTTGTGGCCATGCAAAAATGGTTATACATATAGTTAAAATATCCCATAAAGGCTCATTTATCGCAGCAGCATATTTGCTATCACCACTTCCATTCATGTATTTCAGCTTTTAAATTAGAAATCGTCCCTATTTCTATTTTTATCTCTCAAACATCCAGACTTTTTGCTGATGCTGGACGGTTCACACATGCTCCTGTACTGTCATCAGACAGTATGTGGAGAGAGGAAGAGAGGGAGGAGGAGGAGGAAGAGGAGGAAGGCCCAGGGTCACCAGAGAGCCGACCTCCCCTAAAGGCTCATGTGGCAGCTGCGTTTCTCGGCTGAACAATGGTCAGGGAGGCTGAAGGCAGCAGTAATCATGCTGATGTAACGTTCACAATCAGGTCAGTCCATCAGTGGAATCAGTGGCAGATAATCGCTAATAAAACTGCAGGCAAAAGGAGGAGAGGATGGAGGAGGAGGATGCTGCTGCTGCCTTTTGGGTACCATGTTCGCCTCTTGTGGCGCCGGTCTGCTCCACATACGCGTCTAAAAATGAACCTCCCCCCTGCTGTCAGTGCTCTGATCAGCCTGTGATGTGTGATGGCATGGCTGCCCTCACAGCATCTTGCGTTTGAGTTTAAAAAAAAAAAAAAATGTGATCCAAAACGTAAATATTGCTGCTGCAGCCGAGGCGGCGCTGCGCAGCTTGAGATCTGGCAATGCTCCTATAATAAACCTGCGTCCGTACTTTAAAAAAAGCCATAAAATAAATAGGTTAAATGGTGTTTCCTACCTCTGTGCTGTCCTCTGTTGGCCATTGCAGGATGGATGAGGAGGAGGAAGCGCAGGTGCAGGGATGCAGAGCGACGCCCAGGGAGACACAAACATGAAGCAATCATCGCATCGATCCTCAGTGAGAATTAAAAAAAAAAAAAAAAAAAAAAACAGGCTGCTGCACAATTTACAAACCCAGAGAGCATCTACTCACCTGTTTTGACGGGGATCCTGCTTTTGTACCTGATGTTGCTCGTCATGATGAGCGCTCTCCTCCCTCGATTTCACCGAAGCGACGACTCACAGGAAAGCGGCCCCTCGCCTCGCCTCCAAGCCCCGGACAGACGGCAGGAGGGCGGGCTGAGCTGACAGATGAGAGCCCTCCTCCTCCTCCTGCAGCCAGTCACACCGCTCAGCTCCACGCAGCCATGGCCATGAAGGCTTAAAGCGTCAAAGCCAACCTCACTGACGAGTCACTACAAGCAGAAACTGTGCTTTTACAACCACTGGTCAATACTGCCTCTATAGCATACATGCTTTAAGACTAGAGGAAAGAAAATGAGCAAAACAGCACATGTTCTCAAATGGATAATAATGCAAATTAATGCAAACTAAATCAGATAATACATTATTTGCATTTTAAAATAGAACATTTCAGAAAACCTGTCATACAAAATAAAATGTATTTTAAACCTCCTGTAATGTTGTGGGTGAAACTGGCCCATTTGAAGTAAAAAAAACAAACAAATTCAAAGTATTTTTTGGCATAATAAGTAATGGTTCATTTCACATATTTGCATATATTGCTGGTTCAAAAATACAAACCCTCATGACTCATTTGAGCCATCTTGTGCTATTTAGCAACCTCACTCCATAAAAAGAAAAAAATGCAAAATTAAGTTTTTAAAAATCATTGTCATGTAAAACTATTGTATTTTTGAAACCCTTGGAATTATTATATGTAGGTCTTTCCAATGTACATTAAAAAAGTTGCATTTTTAATGAAAAAATAGTGAATTATCCTCATTGAACAGTGATCTGTGAGAGGTAAAGAACACCACTGCACTAATGATTGGAATGGCTAGTAACAGACACAATACTGAGATATAAACAATGTTTATTGGGATTTTTTGGTTTCTGACTCTTTTGGATAATGAAACATGCCAAACTGACCCTGGAACATTATTGCTGTCCCTGAGAAATGAATATAACAGGGGGGTTAATGCAACTAATCAACTGGGGAACTTTCATTATGATATCTATTAGTTAAATATCAGTTTTGTGGGATTTTACTTAACTCTCTGAAACCAAAACCGTCAGTGGGTTTGAAAGGCATGATATCTGATAAAAAACAGCCAGATTTCCACATTTACCAGAGCCAGCAACAGTACAAACAGAAAGAAATAGTGAGATTTTCAACTTTTCAGTGGTCAAAGAACTAATCGTGTGTGAGGTGTGGTTCCATCCATAAAATTCATCAAATCTAAGCCCAGTTTTTACTTTATTCTACATGTTCCGTTTATAAAAAAAAATTGCAACAATAAACTGTTTTCACCAGATACTGTAAAAAACTACAAGTTCTGTGATCCCCAGCAAAACTGAGAAGCCACTAGTGGCCAACAGTCACGTGAATAAGATTCAGGGACTTTTCGTTTGAAGTGAGATTGAACGCAACACACTTGAAGTATGAAATTAATGCAACATGGTTCAAAAGCCTGTCAAACAAAGAGCAAACTATCTATCAAAAAGTTATTGGAAGATATATTCAGCATGGTGAAACATCCTTCTAGAGATTTTGTGCAGAGTAGTCTGAAAAATGGCCTTTTTAACTGTTAGTTTCTTCTCTAAACTGTATTTCTATTATTAAAACTTGTTTGTTTTATCATGTCAAAAATAAATTTGGGTTTTGAAGTAAAAACAAAAAAGCAGTCCAGGAAATTGCATCTGTTTCCGAACTACATTTTTCAGAACCTGTCTCAATATAGATGTTAGATATTTTACCAGCAAAAAAGAAACCTGATCATAGAAAACCAGATTTACCTACAGAATCATGACAAAAAACAGCTCCATTCACCACTTGATTTTCTACCCTTTGTATCAAATGTTTACTTTGAAATACCCTGCAGAAGATTTATTTTTAAAAATAAGCAGCTAATTATACTTTGTTGGACTTTTGCTAAAAAAAAAAAAAAAACCCAACAACATTACGTTACATATTTAATTCACTATTTTCTCTAAATGTCCCATCAGAAACAAATGTAGTGACACAAATTATGAACATAACCAAATACATCACAAGTCACAGTGACCAAGTAGCAGAGCTCCTGGTAGCATCGGTGCAACCAGCTTGTCACGGGCAAAACACATCACTTACTGAACATTTTCTTATCGACAGACATTACAAGTCACCAATGTTCCCCAAACGCCCCACATTGCAGGCTGCTGTAGCTACTGCTGGGTAGCTGCGACGCTCAGACAGGTGTGTGAACAAAACATATTTTAAAAAAAGAGTTGAACTAGGGCCTTATAATGTCAGATTTGTCCCAGATGAAACAGAGTCATCTTTTCTAAACAGCGCATGTAGGTGCATTTCATTAGATAACCACATTTTTAAGTGTAAATACCACAGTACACCGAAGCTATAAAGGTAATACTTTCCACCACTTTGGTTAACAGTAGCTGCCTGTGCAGGTTAGAGAGACGCAAATACAGCTGAATGATCATCATGACCTCGCACACTCTCAAAAAAAAGGTCACAGTCTGGAGCCCTGGATGGCACTGGATGTTAATGCATTCATTGAAAAGGTTCCTGTGTGGTGGAAAACAAGGCACATGTCAGCGCAGATCATAATAAGATTAAAGCTGATATAGTTTAGTTTTTGTTCTTTTAAAAGCTGCTGACAGAAACATTTGAAAGTGACTCAACAAATGTCAACTTTGTTCTCTAAACAAATTTTATTTCAGAGAGAAATACAAAAAATGTTGACAACTTAAAAACAAGGCTTTACTGACACATGGTTAAGAAATAATTCCGTTCGCCTTAAGTTCCACTGACAAATTTGCAAGCAGAAGACGAAAACAAAGTAATGCCGATGGCACCTCAGTGTCAGCACAGTTAGACTGCAGTGCTGAACTTAAGTATGACGTTTAGTCTGCTGCTCACAGAAAGCTGGAGGGAGTTTACACAAAGTACCGTTAAATATTATAGTACTGCACTGTTAAATGGGAAAGCACGATTAGAGTATGATGATAAACTGCACATGTAGTGTACAAACAGACCATTTTACACATTAAATAACGTCAATGAAACAAATACCGACACATAATGAGCTTCAGGACTGAATAATTTGATGAGTTTACAGTTTGTAGTTGTAGTTTGGCACTGACATTATTAAGATCAGCTCTAGATGATAAATACAAAAATAATTATGACTTAATCCTAAAGTCTAGCAGTCTGGCATTAGTTTTTACTGTTGGCTAAGAAATAAGTAACAAATATGTGATAAGTTCTTCCTCATCCCGGACACAGACAGTTAAGCACACGTACCGTTCACTGCAGTAATATCTGAAGTTATTGCATTATCAGCTTGAAGCAAACAGGCACTGATGGGCGACTGAATTACTCAAAAGCAATTAGGAAACATGAGAAGGAAACAGTTTTCTGCTTGTAAGTTAAAGTATGTTCAAACCGGACAGCAAAATAAAACAGAGCATCCTGAAGCTTGAACAAAACTCACAACTCAAACGTATATTTTTGTAAACATGTTGCGTGATGGCAAAGACTCTCAGTACCGTTGTCATTGGCAGCTCTGTGGACAATAATTAAGATTGAAGGCGAAATAACGGATAAATGTCAATAATAAGCATCCGGTACTCAAACATTTTTGTGATTCATGTGTCTTGAAGACAGAAAAACATCAGTGTGGAGCTCCAGAGCGGCTGATGGATGGATGTTTGGAGGGAAGAGGAAGAAGAGGTGGTGGTGTGCAGATAAAATGACTAGATCCTGGGCTCCTGGAAGGTCTGCAGGGCTGCAGGAACCGTTGGACTGATATGTGTGATATGTGTGTGTGACAGGATCACCGTGTTTCCCTACGACTCTTCTACTTGTCTGATTGCATTCTCATCTTTGCCTGCATCTGAGCGATCATCTCCTGCATGCGTCTCAGCTACACAGAGAGAAAGACACAAAAACAAAGTTTCAGTGATGGAGGATTTTCTCAAGTAACAACCATTTTCACATCATGAAGCTTTAGCTGTGTTTCTCGCTTAACCCTTTAAACCCCCAAAAAACACCGGCTGGTTTGGAAGACAAGTTATCTTTAAAAGCAAAAAACATTTATCAGAGCCACAAACTGTAAAGGAGAACAAATCATCAGACTTTTAACTTGTTGCTGGGAATTATGTGTGACTGTGGCTGTGTTTATACAGGGCAGATAGGAATGCATGGAAACTTAAGAATTTAAGCAGGAAAATAGCCATAGTATGTAGACTAACCAATTTTTCCAGTATTAGTAACACTTTTGCTGTACATACATGTAATTCTAGTTTTTAATGCTTTCGTAAAATAAGTTAGTAAAGATTCTTCTTTGTTGTTTATTCTTTTGTTCATTTATGGCATTATAATTGTGTCATACTTCGCAGAAGACACTTTTAATTTGAGCTACTTCTAGACATGGTAGTGTTGCTACCAAGGACTTTATACTACAGCAAACAATTTAACTACACTGAGTAAACATATAAAGACCAGAAAGTGCTTGGGCTTTAGAGAGTCTGGAGACCTTTACATCCTAAAAATTACAGATTTAAAGTTTATATTTTCATTCCTCAACACAGTGTTTCCTAATATGAATAGCTGCTGAGAAATTAATTTGAACTTTGGGTTCAAGCAACAGAATTCAGCAGAGATCGGATCTGTCCAGTTTAAATTCTGCACAAGAAAGTGAAGCATTTTTTAAAAAATTTCTGGCAGAAAAAAAAGCAGTCAGCAGATATTTAGCATGTTTAAGAGCAGAGTTGCTCCAAAATCAAAAAACACAAAAGCATATTTGTTGATTCAGAGCCTAAATTGTGTGTGTTTGTGTTAGTGTGAATTTATCTTTATTTTACAGCAACTCTTAATATCCCTGTTGTGGGAAAACCACGTCCCAAAACTGTTAATTTTTCTTTTTAGTTGGCTTAATCTTTAAGTTTATCTGAAAAACTTTTAACTACTAAGCCTAGTCTGACTTCACAGGACTGTAAACGTCGACAGTACAAAAATGTTAGGGTTAAAACAAGATATCAGCAGAATGAAAAAGCATCTCATGGAGTACCAGCTGAAATAGTTTACAGCCTGAGATTTTATTCACCAATACAAGATAACCTGCTGCATTACTATAAATACACTAACCACATGCTCAAATAGTTAGTATTCAGTCAAATGTGAGTACATTAATTCATTATAATGCAGAGTAATATCATTTAGATAAATACTGGCTGTAATGGCAATGAAGGAGAGTGTTTAAAAATGATTGAACCTTAAAATCAATGTCCAACAATAAATAAATATTGGAGAAAAGGTAGACAAATGTTAATGGCAGTGACTGTCCCATAAAAAGTAAATAATCTTTTTTTAAAAAAACTACCTTAGAGAGGCAATGTTTACATTTTAAAACCAGCATTGGTCTCACTGTTCCACTTCAACTCTCCTGCATTTGTTTTTTTGTTTTTTTTTAATATCTATCGCCATCTTGTGGCTGAATATGAAACTTCAAATAGTTTATATTGGATGTTTTTTACACAATAAAACTAAAGTTCTTTCTTGTGATCTCATGTGTTTTGGTGAATCAAATCAAGTTGTTTCAAGGCAATTAAAATGTTAATAACTCAACACTTCTGCATATTTTCTGGCAGGCAAAATTTAGATTACATTAAATATGAGGGCTAACTGAAGGTGATATACCTTGGAAATCAATGACAAGTTAAACCATACGTCTCTTTAAACTTTAAATAGGCTTTAAAAATACATTTTAAATTAATTTATATCATTGCTGTTGTTTTTATGATACATATATATTAAAAAATTAAAGTCAGGTATCATCATTTACCTTAGGGAAATAACAACAGGTAGTGCTTCATTTTTAACCTATGATTAGTTACTAATTCGTGACAATAGCTGGAAACAGCTGCTATTTTAGGTAAAGATTAAGTGTAGTAGGTACCACCTCAATTAACTGCAATTTGAAGCAAGACACAAGACATTAATATTTTTCATTACTGGAAACTCTCGTCTTACTTATTTTTTTCATTCATGTGTTTATTTCATCACTTGTCTTCCCTGGAACACGTATATTTTAAATAGTATCTAACAATGAAGTAGAATGCTTTCTCATATAGTGTTTTAACAATGTTAATATTAACCCCCTTGTTTTGTCATTTTCATCTCACATTCTACTTACAGAGCGACTTGGCATCATCTGTCCAGATAAAAAACAGATTTCTGACTGTCTCTGAAACATTGACATGAATGTTTATTGATGGGCATTGTATCTAATAATGCAGTAAATACATATTTACTGAAATGTCATCTGAATTTGCCTGTAATCGACATCTACAATTTTGTGAATTCAACTGAGCTGCTGTGCACGAATGCGACCAGTTTGTCCTAACAGCTGAACTCCGTCTTGATTTTTTAAGCTGTTAGAGCAAAAGTACAAAGCTCTTTCCAAGAACCTTTCAGATAAATAACAATCACTTATCAGTGGCTTTCTGGGATATTATTAGGGATCTAGGGAGTACCAGTGGTCATTGTAATATTTCCTTCCACTAAATCCCTGGCAACATATGTGCAAATGACCCACTGTCCCTACAGCTTTGTGTTTCAGGCTGCTCACGTTTCTGAGGTCATTCCCACCATAAAACTGCGCCGGCACATCCAGGCAGGAAGTGATGGCATATCCTGCCCGGGCACATTGTTTACAAACAGCTCTGATTGCACCGCGCCCGCTCACTATGGAGCACCGCTGCAGCAGCACAGGCCAATCTAGAGCCATCAGGAAGCAGATTATTGCCTGATGACATGTAGCAGGGTCAAAATAAACAAAACCTTTCTTCCGCTTTCCAAAATACAGACACTCTGAAGAATTGACAGATTTCCAGGTTTGTTTTGCAGCTTCTAAAACCAGAGAACATGTGAATGTCACAGTGCCACACATGAGTGACAGAGGTGACAAAGCAGCTTTTCTAAACAGTCAGGATGATGCTACATTTACACTTGACCACACACAGTCTGGGTTACTGCGGTTTGAGGAATCAGATCCTTGTGCTATTTTTAGAGATGTGTTTATTCCAAAACCCACATGCCCATAACTACACAGGAAGAAAAGGGTCCCATCAGGCCAGCCTATTCTAATCTTGGAATAATCTGCTGAGCTGTTTATGTTTTCTAAATGAAATGGGCCAAGTGATATACCCAACTAAAATCCAGTGAGTTCCCCATTTCCATTTATAGCTCATAGTTGTTGGGACTTCAGTTGTAAAACAGTATTTTGTGAGTGTTTTTTCCAGATCCTTGCGCTTTTTTTAAAGATATACTTACTCCCAAACCCACATGCCTATAAGTACACTGAAAAAAAGATCACATCAGAGAAGTCATTTCTAATCATGATATAATCTGCTCAACTGCTTGTTTTCAACATGAATTAGCCAAGTGACACATCTAACTAAAATTCAGTGAGTTGCCCATTTCCACTTATAGCTCAGTTACCATGATTTCAGTGGTAAAACAGTATTTTAATGTTTTAATTTTTTTTTCAGTGTAGTTCTGCCACTTTAACATAAAACAGTGGCAACATTTGTGTCACTCCAGTGTGTTAGCTATCTATACCAGAGAGTTTTACATCTCTCTGAGTTAAAAGGTATAATAAAAGTGAAATTATTATAAGGACAATCCCCGTACCACAAAACAGTGTGTGAATTTTAAACAAAAAAGATTCTATCCCAAACTAACGATGCACAATAATTTTCTTAATGTTTTTTTTTCCAAAAATTGATAGAAGGACTGTAGATTTTGTCCCCTATTTCTTATAAAGTTGCATTAGCTAGGGAACACTTCACAACCAGTCAATGATTACAGCGACCATATGTTATTAAAGCTGACCTACGGCATTATGTTTCTATCTTAATTTTAATTTTGAGATCATTATTTCTTAATTTTACATTCAGATATTGTAAAGCAAGAAGGCATACAAGCAGGCAGTGATGATTTCATCAGTCAGCATCATAGTGTACCTGGTATTCTATTGGTTGAGGACTTTTGACAGTACTGTTCCATAAAGATCCAAAAGCAAGCGCACAAGTCTGAGAGCAGATAATTCTTGAGAAGCAATTTGAGTGTGAAGTGATACACAAAAACTGACATATATATGAAAGTTGAGTGTTTATCAGACCGCAGACATAGTTTTGCAACTGAGCAGGAGCTTCTTCAAAGAGTGTTTTGAGAGAAAGCTTTACAAAATCTTAACGTAAGATGAAGAAGTAATATTCTCAATTTAAAAGACCACCCACTTGAATAAAGGCAGTAGAGTAACTTCATACTATCCACTTGTTATTAAATCAGTCGAGACACATTTTTGCACAAAGAGATTAGAGGTGTGTGCTCTTACCTCAGCCTCTTTTTGTAGCAGGATCTGGTCCTTATCCACCACATCCTCATCCACAGCTCTGCATAGGAAAACAGGTATTAAATATAATTAACCTTGCTTGAAGCAGGAGTAGCTCATCAGCTGTCTGGGAGGCATTAAACAGCATCTCACCTGCCAGCTCTCTTCAGTCTCTCCGAGCGGAAGTTCTCGTAATGCAGGTCCTGAGTTACCTCCTGGAGGTCTTGCATGTGGGTCCTGCAAACAGACACATAATCAAATCTTCACACACTAGAGGGCAGAAGAGTTCAGCTTTATTTTTCTTGTGCTGGAATTTTGCAACCAGCTTAACAAGAAAAAGTTCTGTCAAGGTTTTGAAAGCCTTTTCTGTGTGAAAATCCTATTACTTAAGGAGTTTTGTTACCAAGGAGACTCACACAAGCATGGTGCGTAGTTTGAGGAAGTCATTGTGCTCAGGATTCTCCACCTCTACTACTCCCCAGGGGTAAAGACGACCACGAATCTTCTTCCCTTTCACCTCGATCAGCTGGTTGGAGCCGATCACAGCGAAGGGAATGCTCGCCTGAGAAAGGAAGCTAGATGTCAGTGGATGTCATAAGAGAAACAAAGTCAGAGGAAGGGATATGGAAAGAGATATGGGAAATAAAAGGTATCGGAAGGGAGGTGTTGAGGTAAAAGGAAACCAGAACGAATGGGAAGAGAACGGTATCTATCGCTAAAGTAGCAGCAGGGAATGTCTGACGTACTTTGGTACCTGCTGACACCAGCTGTGTGTCCCTGTCTCACCTTCAGGACTCTGGTCTGTTCCTTGAACTCCTCATCCTCGTCAGAGTCAGCATCAGGTAGCTGATAAATTTTGATCCCATGCTCTGCGATCTCGTCCAGGATCTGAGAAGCGTAAACAAGAGAAACACGGAGGTGAGGAGGCAGTGTTGTGACCTCAGTGTGACCTCTTGACCTGTCCCACAACACAGGGAAAACCCGACTCTTGAATCCTTCAGATACAACCAGAGGTTTGGCTTGACTTTCTATTATCAATCAGTACTCCAACAGTCCAGATATCAATGATATAAAAACCCACCTCATTTCAAAACAGTAAAGAATCCTCACTGCCGCAACCAATATGAACCCTTTCCTTCAAGATATCTTCATCTAAAATGACTTATTTTTGCATTTTTTAACTTAGATTTGTTGAATGCTTGATTACGTGTATAGGAAATGTTCCTGTTATATGTAGTATGAGTTTCTTTTAAGTTTGCTTATATGTGCATTTGTTGTTTTACTTGCACTGTGACCTAATTTCTTGTTCCTGCCATTTACCTCAACTGAAACCTTTAATGTTAACTAAAACAATACATCCTGTAATGCAGATGCTCATTCCAGTAAAGCACATGCTTCTGCAATTAACAGGTGCATTCACTGTAAACTGTGAATTATGTGGACAAAATAACAGCTGCTGCTCTGACCCATAAACAGAAAAGAAGAGAGCTCTATAGACTAATAGGAGGGTGTGAGTGAGTATGTGTTGTTGCAGCAACACATTTAATTAAAGCCCCCCATAGGGATAAAGGGGGAGACAGACAGGTGAAAAATAACAGTCTGTGTGTGCGTTCAAGTTCTGAAAGAGTCCGACACAAAGTTCTCGCCCTCGTCTATTTCTTCTCCAACCGGTGAAGAAACAAGTTAAAACAAAGGAGCTTTCTTCACCGCTACCTCGGGGACAGATGTCAGTATTTATTATTCTAAACATCAAAGCTGCATTTTTCTTTTGTTTTACTGAGAGCAGAATTTTTAAATCCACAATGTAGTCTTATGTAATTGAGCCAAAAAATGTCAAGTGTTGTTTTCCTGACTTTTTGGGGACTTTCATGTACGGTAGTGTATAAAAGGACAGTGGTGAGTCAGGCTGGAGTCTGGGAAGTGAGTGCAGGTTTTCCTACCGAGCGGAGCTCCTGTTTGAGTCCTTGTTATGGCTGTCGCTTGTTTTCTCAGTGAGCTCTGTGCGCAGTGTGTGTGAGATAGTGTGTGCGGGGAGAGTCGGGTATTGTTGCGGGGCACATCTAAAAACAAACAGGCTTTGCAGGACTCAGAGGAGAGCGTGACACCGGACCAGAGCCTCTTTTTCCTTCATTTTCTCAAACACACACGATTTACAGAACCCTCCAACATGGAGGCTGGATAAACATCAGTCTGGTGGGGCAGCACATAAAGAATTTTGGGAAACTGTGCACTCAGTGGGAAAATAAACATGCATGACACAATGGCAGGAAAAAATGAAACAAACAGCAAATCTACGCCGTCAAGTAGATAAGATAGAGACAAATTCAGATATGAGATAAAACAGGAAAAGCCGAACTGAAAACCACCGAGCAGCCAATTAAATGAACAACTGATGAAACCAGTACAAGACATTTCATGAATATCAGTAAATATTCAGAAATTTGATCTGGTCAATACATAAGCACAAATCTGTTGTCTGCAATCATCTGTTTCCAGACCTTGCAAATCCAAAATGGCTGTTTACCTGAATTATTCTGTTCCGTAACATGTGCTTAGTACTGCCTGACACCTGTAATCAAAACCTCTCAGGGATCATGAGATGTCAAAATCACTGCCTGCTCCAAATCCCTGTTGTCTCCTGCTGATTTACTGTACACAATGTCGGCCTTAATCTCAAATGTTACACCAGACTCTCCTCCTCGTGGTTGTGTATTTTCATTGGCACGGGGATGTTGGCAGTGGGAACCATTTTGATTTTATGACCATCCTGTCCGGCTATAATACACCGCTCACCCCCACCCCTCACTGTGCTGTTATGGTTGGCTGTGTGGGTCCGTTCAGTGCTGTCCGGGCAGTGTCCAAACAATGCCATGAAAGACTCTGCCTCAGCGTTAATTAGAAAAGGAAGCCTAAGATTTATCGGCTTAAGTTTTTGGCTCACATCACAGCATATGAACATTGTTTGTGGAAATATACAGTCATGTGGGGCAGCTATGATAAGTTGAGGGTGGAGGCTGATGCTGTTCACTTAGAAAATGGGTTAGAAATTAGGCAAATTGCAGATGAATCATGCTAGACGTGCATTTCCAAAGAAAAGTCAGGCTTATTCAGTTCTAGGACTGTAGCGGTTATGTGCAACCCAAATATAGCACACCTGCAGGTCTATACATAGATATAATTGCACAGAGTGAAGTGGTGGGAGACGTGGCTAAGCAATTTTTTTTTTTTACAATTGCACAGCAGCTCGAACCAAACCCCTAAATCATAAAGAAACACGGTGCAAACCCATCATTACAGGGATTACAGTTCCATCATGTCATCCTGTCGAGAGAATAATATTTTCACAATTTGTTCATTCTTACAAACAAACCCACAAAAATATGAATGACTCAAACACCTGTTAAGCACTGGGCAATGATTCCTGGACAAACATCATTAGAAGGAAGCAAAAAGCTGCCAAAGAAAAGACCAAAGAAACAAAAGAGGGGATTGTGGCGAAGCTTTGACATTCAACAGGTAACGGCATGCACAAACACAGGCGCAAGGATTCAGTTTTCTCATGTGATTGTTGAGGACAAGACTGAGTCTCTTCTGGATTGGAATGGTGTTTGAACTGTAACAGGGAACAATACTTGGAAGTAGAAACACGTACCAGAGCATTCTCAGGAAATCAACAATGCATACAGAGAGAAAAAAACACAAAACAAAACAATCAAACTGCATCTAGACACTACACAACCCTGGCTGAGAAGAGCAAGAATCAGAAGAATAGGGACCAGATCAGTAGCACTTTTACATAACGTTTATGTAACCTCACAGCTGCCTGCCAGCTTCTGCAGAGTGACCATGGGAATGAAACGGTGCATCACTGCCATTAGATGAAGTGAATTTGATTGGCTTTCAGCTGCTTTAAAGCCTGGTTTCATACTAAGAAAATACGAAAACCCCTTCACATGCACTTTTCCAACTTTCAAAGTAGCGTTAAAATCTCTTTCCAGTCATCCCTATGTATAAAAGTTACATATTTGGAAGTTTTTTCCATGAAAATAATCCCTTCCTCCCTTAAACTGACTTAAATGTAACTTAATTCTACTTTTGCCTCATTCAGCGTGTCTATATAAAGTCTCCTCCTCACTCTCCTTTTATTGCAGCCACAGTACAAAAGCTCTCCTTTAACTTTCAAACACTGTCAAACTACTCTGCACTACACAACAGCAAGTTGTAATATTGTAAGAAGTCATTTAGCCATAAATATTCATACTAGAAACCAATTCTGAAGAAAAATAATGATACAGAAAGCCATGTCCTGCAAGCAGAGCGGATTGGAAGTCCAGAGGTCTGACTCCAGGTTTTTTGGAAGATCATCATTATATTGCAGTTTCATGGTGAAAATGTTCAGTCATGGTGTTGACTGATTCTTTCTGTTGTCATATGTCTTCCAGTAAATACACAAAAAACATTTCAACAAAAATTAATAACTTGGTTTTCACTGGATGAGAGATCTATGGTTGTTCAAGTCATCTCATTCCTCCCTATTAGCTTGTTTCAACTCTACATTAGGCCTTTGTGATTACAGTGAGAGAAACTGAACAAAGATTGGATGTGTAGCATTAGTTTTTAATGACCGACCCACTGGTGGGACACTGTTTGTTATGAAGCTCAAGGACAGGGGCCCTCTTTTTCCAAAGCCGGGGATTTATTAGAGTAAAATCCTGGCCATGGTGATTCCTCTGTGCCCCTTATTAGACTTCAGTGGGTTCAACTGTGCATCTGTGAACAAGACAATTGCTTACCTTGCACATTATAAAGCCACACACTTACTTGTAGGCAAAATCTCTAGTGCTCAGAGGAAAAGCTAACTTAAGGACATATGTTACCATAGAGGTGAACCAGTGGTACAAAGTAGTAATAAAAACTTACAATGAATGTAAAAGTTTGATTGAAAGGGATTTAACTACACAAGTACTATTTGGAAAAGCACGTTTTATTCCATCATTTGCAGAGTTTAACTTTGTTTCGGTTACATATTTATTCTGCAAGTGCTGTGTTACCTACTTCCTTGTTTACATTTTTGCCTAATTGCATCACATTTTCTAAATGATGTATACAATTACGGTTGGTGATTTGCTGTATACAGACACACACACCCCATAAACACTAGATCTGGGTTACCCACCTCAACCTAAGACCACTCAGCCTCTTAAAAATGAAACATATTATTTATGAAACTAAAGAAAATGCAATGCCAGTTTGTGCATATTCAATATGTACCTCAGAACCTTTTGCAAGCACTGGTTTCTCGTAGGACTGGTCAGAGTGGGACCTAATTATTATATATCTGTTATTATTATTATTATTACTATTATATATATATATATATATATATATATATATATATATATATATATATATATATATATATATATATATATATATATATATATATATATATATATATATATACATATATATTTTTTTTTTTTTTTTTTTTAATTGTAAATAACTTCAGGTGTCAAGGAGTTAATATTGATAAATTTATAATCAGACATGCTATATCTGAGATTTCACATTGCGTAAACCAATGTTCTTGGTAAAATCTTAATTAGTTTATGTTTCGAGCTCAGGAATTTGGCTTTAATTTTATTTTGGAGGGAAATGAAAGCAACTTGGGAAAACATTTACACAAAAACAGATTCTTTAACAATTCTTGACTGCTGTTCACGTTTTAAAGTCACATCAGCACATTTGTCCTACTGCAGCTGAAGCACCAAGGTTCAGTCTGTTGCAGGTCATAGTAGACATAAAAAGATTAAGCTCCAGTGAGTATAAAGATTAATTCCAGCCAACAAACAATGTAAAATATGAGTTGTGGACGAGCAAAAATATGGTGTCTTCCCACATAAAGTAAAAAGGCCAACCTGCTTAAAAAAAAAACCTGGGATGAGTACCAGCATCTCCAGTTATAAATCTAAGTCTAGAAAAGTATAAATTCTTAAAACTTTCAAATGTAAGCTGCGTTATGGCTATAAACTGCATTTCTATAGTATGAAATCAAGAGGAATGTCGCTCTAGCAACCAACGCACAATACCAACACTTATCTAAACAGAAAACTATGATTTAGTCAGTCTCCCACACAAGGCAAAAGTGTGCCTTTAAGTAAATCTCTCAACAAATATAAATGGGAACACTACATGAAAACCACTGACCTCTGCAACCATGTAATTAATATTTCAGACAAGACATATTACAAAACAAACAAAAGAGCAGGAAGAGAGAAAGCAGATTTCTTGCTCAATTTCTACTACTATTCTTTAGTTTCCAAACTTAATTTGCTAACCTCAAGACACATGAGAACAAATGCTTCTTCTCTTGCCAGGAAACGCCTTTCGACTAACCGGCTCTCTCCTGCCTGCAGGGAGTCTGACGGGGTGAGGGAGCCCCAACAATACCTGATCTAGGGGGGGTCAAAGGGATTTAGACCTCATACCAGCCTCCTACACACACACACTTTCACGTACCCATAGCCAACTGCTGCCTCACTTTGTGAACCGGTATAATCCGGCGTCAGGAGCGGGGAAAAGAGTTTGCCTGTTAGGTACAAGCAGCTTTGGAGCTCCAGGAGGTGAGTGAATCATCAAAGACTGAGCTCAGTCTTACGAGAGAGGGAAAGAAAATATGCTCACATCCTCAGGTACCCTGACCTGCATAACATCTACAGAGAAAATGCTCCTGATATCTTCCTCTAAAAGGACCAATACAAGACTGACCAACATGTAGCAGCAACAGGAGAACAATACCTTTCTGTTCACAGGATTAAAGACACTTGTACACACGCACAGAAACACATTCCAGATATATTCAGTCAGTCCAGCTGAGAACAGACCGGACCACAACTGACCGGACCAGAACAGCTGGGTTTGTTTGACAGGAGGTACCGATGGAACGTACAGAGGAAGTCGCGGATCCATCGTAACATAAAGGCATCATATGAGTTCCAATGGTCAGCACACACACTCACATGCACACACACACCCTCCCACACTCCTATTGTCTGGGTTAAGTATTAGTACAGTTAAGACCACCCACCTCTCCCTCTGATCAAAGAGCATGCAGAGATACAATCGAGCTATTCATGTAATCTTGTACTTAAGTGAGATTTAGAAGGGGACAGTACGAGTTTAGGATTTCAACCACACATCAAGTTTAGTGGCTTGGTCTGCTAATCAAAGGGGGTCTCAACAGCAAACACAACAGCAATAAGGGACTCATTAGCGGCACGGCAAAGTCCGGAAACCATCTTTTCAGGTTGGCCCTTGAACAAGGAAACCTGCTGTTTTCACACTGCAGTCAGCTTGTACTTTCTTCACTCGAGAACACACAATTGTGTGTAATCGAGCTGCTCGCTCCGTGAGGAAAAATGCATATTTATTGTTTTAAAATCTGTAGAGATGTAGAGCATGCCCTGGCACAATGACCGCTGGAGGGCAGAAAAATAAATATATCCGCGTGTTTGAAACACTGGCAGGAAAAGGTCTGAGCACAAGCTGACCATGGACTGCACGCACACACGCACGCACGCACGCACGCACGCACGCACGCACGCATGCACGCACGCACGCACACACGCACACACACACACACACACACAAAGACTAAGAATGAAGTAATCACCTCTCAAACTTTACTCCTGGGGCACCAGTCTAAAAACTTAGTGAAATAATATGTAAAACGAACAACAAACTCACAAAATGACATATCATTAATCAGTTGTATATGCCTGCCTTATAATTTCCGTTTCTAGTGTAAAAGATCTGACTGCCCCCTGTGTCAAAACTGTTTCACTTTAAGAAAACCTGGTATGAGCAGTCCAGCAATTATAATGTCTGTAGGTAGAGAAATGGTTCACACAGTTTGAGTGTAGTGGAGCAGCTGGAGGAGACGACAGCAACTCAGACAATGAAGCAAAAACTGTGACAGCGCCTGAACTAGTGGTAAAATCTGGCAGCTGAGGGGACAAACAGGAGGGAGGGAGGGTTCTGGATAGGAGACAGTCAGCAGAAATGGCTGGTTAAGGATAAGTGGCTGGCTGAGAGAAGAAAGGAGAGGAGATGAGGAAGATGAGGGAAGTGACAAGCGATGTGAGGAGAAAGGAGGAAAATAGAAGGGAGAGGAGGGAGGAAAAAAGGCTAAACTATTGTCTGCTGTCTGCAGCCTGGTGCGAGAACAGAGGAGCAGCTGGGTTCTCCAGCCCTCGCTGACCTCTGGTTTAGGAGAACAGCCTTTAGTCTTCACGCAAAGGGAAAAAAAAGATGCCACGCAGAGCATCTGCTTGGCTTCTGCAAACCTTTCATCATAATTAAACAGTTAACTGCAACTTTCCTACAGCTTTGTTTAAAGGAAGGGCAACCATGTATATTTTTGACATTTTAATATCTGTGGACCATTTTTCAAAAGTACATTGTGGGATTTTAGATATTCATTTAGAACATATGGGGCTGCACAGTGGGTTGGTGGTTAGCACAGTCACCTCACAGCTAGATGATCACCAGTTCACGTACTGGCTTGGAATCTTCCTGTGTGGAGTTTGCATGTTCTCCCTGTGCATGAGTGGGTTTTCTCCGGGTACTCCGGCTTCCTCCCACAATCCAAAAACATGCCGAGGTTAATTGGTGATTCTAAATTGTCCATAGGTGTAAATGTGAGTGTGCTTGTTTGTCTCTATGTGTAGCCCTGTGATAGACTGGCGACTGTCCATGGTGTCTTTGTCTCAAATTAGCCAGTTTAGGCTACAGCTCCCCCGCAACACTAATGAGTATTAAGCGGTGTATAGATAATGGGATGGATGGATATAGAGTATATGGCAGAAGTGAGTACACCTCTGTGCAATATTCCTTAAATGTCAAATTATTCAAAATTGTATAACCTGTCAACAGTTGTATTAATTCTATATTGACAAGTATGTCCACTTATGAGAAATCAAAAACAACTACTTGACTACATTGACAATACAGGCCCAAAGGTAGAAACTAGATATAACTAAAGTGAATACATCTGTGATCTCCTACACACAAATTAGAAACAAATTTGAGTACTGTTGTGAATTACTATTAGCCTAATTGCCTAAAAATCACCAGACAACCTGGAAACTTAGCATGTGAGACTTCACAATGATCAAAAAGCTTGCAGGAAGATCAGTGACTATCAAAAAATCTGTTGAAATACAGTTGCTGTTGTAATAACAAGGTATAGAACAAACATAGTACCAGCTATCAGAGCCGCAGTGGTTGTCCTCCGAAAGCGATGCCACAGACAATGAGGTACTTGCACAGTCCAGGCTTAAAATGTGGCACAGGTGTTAATGACATACATCAGAATTTCTGTTACAGCTCAGACAGTGAGAAGGACATCTGAACAAGCTGTCCTAGAAAAAATCCCTTGATTGCTCTTCAGTACAAAACTGCCAGACTAAATTTTGTTACAGGACATGAAAAAAAAGCCAGATGAATATTGAGAGCACATTTTTTGGTCACATGAGCTCAGCATATTTGACCTGGCCAGGAATACCACAGTGAATGCATAGTCCTGACAGTGAGGCACGGTGGGCAAGAGCATGAATATATGGTGCTGCATTAAAGGTGTTGGGGAGATGAAATTTATAAATGGCAACATGAGTGCCTGTGGATATACTAAAACACTGTCTGACAAGATGACTCCCAGTCTGTAGGAGCTTGGAATATTCCAGCGTGATAACGATCTACAGCACACTGCCAAAATCCCACAAGAGCTTCTAAAGTAAAACGTGAAAGTGTTCCTACTTGCTGTATACTTTGCTTGCTGTATGCTTTCTACTCCTTCTAAGGAGTGTTGGGTTAAGGTGCATTTAATCAAAGTATGAAAATTAACATGCAGAGACTTGAAATATGCTCAAAATTTGTAATCAAACAGGCTGAACAGCACACTCAGTATTAAGTTAAACTTATGTAAATCATAGATTTATGTTGTGGAAAGCTTAAATCTGAAAAAAGTAATCAACTGATTAGTCTAGCTAAAAATCAGACGTGACAAGAAAAACCAGGCATCTTCGCTTTGTTGCTTCCATCTGGATTCCAGTCTAAACCAGCTGGGTACTGTCCTCGATGTTCAAACAAAAAACAACCAGTAAAGCAGTTTGAGACTAAAGCCCCACACAGGATATGACTGTAGGGTCCCAGACTGAGAGGATCAGCCCCTCAATATACCCTCCTCAGGGCAACTTATGAGCTAGAGACCACAGCGACCCTGGTGAAGGAAATTGGCATTAGAGCAAATTAAAAAAAGAGGACACAAAGAGGCAGAGGGAGAAAGTAAGAGGCGGCCGAGTCAGGCACTGCCAGGAGAGGAAGGACTGGGCAAGAAGCAAGCAGAACTAAGGGGATGAAAGGTGAACGATGGGAGGTTTGTTCACTGCGTCCTTTGAGCCTGAGCTGTGCAGGGCAGCAGGTTGTGTCTCGTCAGTGGAACACTCTCGACACATTACAGGAAACGTATATTGTTTTGGAGAAGCTGCTTCCCCCTAATAATAAAAAAAAAGAACTGGACAATCCTTGAGGTGGGGGTTGTCCCATTTACACAGAGACAAATGGCTACAAACGGTGAGAAAGTGCCCTGCTAAAAAACAAACTAATAAATTGTGTGGGAGAAACACTCGGGGTTATCAATCATCGTCCAGCACTCAGCTTTCTGGCAGGTTCTTGGCTGCTGGTGCTCTGACCTCAAAGGAAGGCCTGGTGGCCTGCTTTGCTGTACGGGACCGTACGTCAGGAATCAGGCACGTATACCTAGGAGCCACTTCAACTAATCTGATCTAACCAACAAACACTCGCCTCAGTTCTCCTGAGAGACACTTAATAAAGATTAATGGGCATTGCTATGCTGCTTCACGTTTACAATGCCTATGTTTCCAAACACACAAGGAACGCGAGTAATGTGACAAATCACTGATGTCAGAATAGTCAAAAATAGCACATTTACACCCTGCAATTATTTAATTGTTCTGAATGTTCTTCAAACTACATTTTACCTCTACTTGATCTACCACATATTTTAAAGAGTATGTGCTTAATTTAAACTCAGTATGCTGGAGAGCAGCAATAAGGCCGCAGAGGAGACAGTTGGTGCTTGTATGTGCACTTGTGTTTAATTCTTATATGTAGCCTACTGTTCAGCAATGTGACAACAACTTATTTAGTGGTTCAACTTTCTACTTTGAAAGTTAAAGCAATACAGTAGCGCTGAGTTTCAGCTGTAGTATGTTATTACATTATTCTGTGACAAAGACACACATCTACAGAGGTCTCAAGTCTTTGTTATAAACACACCTACTTTTACCAACTTACCAAAAACTGGCCAAGCTGTATGTTAGGAGTTTTACACCACCACTGGCTTTTATTACACCTGTTTTTCTGACCTTTTTACACTATGAATAAATACAGATTGTGGTATGTGCTTGAAAACTAGCCTTCAAAAGTGCATCTCTTGTCACTTAAACAGCTTAAAAGGATAAAAAGTGGAAAGGTCAAATTACCTATATCAGGAATTTAGGGTGTATCTTTATGTCTTTATCTGATTAAAAAGGACATCAGTTATTTTATAAGTTAACATCAAAAGAATGAAACGCAGCCTTTTGTGTCCAGTAAAATTAGGGCTTGTAAATCTGAAACAAACTGATGCAACATCAGCCTGTAAATAAGCACCATTGCAGCATACTTATTTAAACAAACTGAGGTAAAGATAAAAGTTCTGTATGCCAAAATTGTGGCCAAAGGAGAGATAGTAGTAATACACCCTCCTTAGAGACACAATGTGCCATTTCTAAATGTGGAACAGATACCTCAATTAACCCTGTGTATTTCCTGGCAATAATGACTTGTCCAGGAAGTCACTGTCATTAGATAAGGTTGAGATAAGGTAAAATATCTCATTTGGTGTGTAACTACAACAAAAAAAGATAAATTTACTGGAGAAAAACATGTTTTCTTCATTGTTGCTATAGATGTTATGGATTTGTGAGTGTGTGCGCATGAAATAGACAACTTTGTTGAACTCTCAAGCTAATTGCTGTTTAGCATACAGAGGGAAATGTCTGTTAAAGGAACACTTAGCGGAGCATGTGAACAAACCGCTGGACAGTTAGTGCTGAGGACAGTTGAGCTGAAAAGAGGTCAGATCAGAGTGATACTGTTACAGTATTTCCGCTGGCCCACTTATGTAATTTCCTACTTTGCTGCTACACATTAACAATATATGTAGAAGAAACACGCAGACAAATTAAAACAAAAGCTATGCCAAAGCTCTAATCAAGACAGCTGACCTGCGGAACGCTGCCAGCTGGATCAGAAAGCCAACAAGCTCTGGGATTTTCTGTACATTAAGGTGGGGGTCAATGGTGGCAGGAAACATGGTTTTGTTCATCTCAAGTGCCAAAGGAACACTTTGTAGGTTTGAGGAAGGTCACAACACAAAACAGCACTGCAGGGTACAATTCAACTGGCAGGTCCCTTCAGGGCAACACACTGGATTGATTCCAGCTTTGATGCTGGAGCAACAATTTGAACACTGGTGAAAATCCAGAGTTAGTGCTGTTATGGAGTTCACATATTTTGATACGGTGACAAATGTTGAATCCTGTTGTCTTAGGAAGCACAGGAAGAAAGTGTGTGTCCTGAGCGGCCAAGCTGTGATCTTTTGTTTTGTTAAGATGCTGCATCAGCGATTTCAAGCTATTTGACTATGGAGGCTTTGAACACTGAAAAGAACGGAGCTGAGCTAGACTCTTGTTAGCTGACCAGCCAAACGCCTGCCAGACCACCGGCTCCGAGACCTGAATGAGAGGCAGGTGGGAGGTCCGGGAAGGTGGGGAGACAGGCTGACTTCCAATTAAAAACAAGCGAAGTGGGAGTGTAATGAAAAAGTAATTTGCAACTATTCTCAAGCACTGGCGACCAGCGGTGACCTTCACTATCCGTTACACTGATTTTCTTAATAATTTTTCTGGTAAAATGCAAGAAAATTGTAAAATAATGGGAGCAAAGTCTGAGGTCACTTTTTCAGACACCTTTTTAGACATTTAGAAAATGTCTGAAAGAGAAAAAAACACCAAATCCTCACATTTGACAAGCTATTACGAAAGAATGTTTGGCATTTTCGTTGAAAAGTGACTAAGACAAGTTATTTATCTCTAAAAATAGCTATCTAATTCCCCAATTGTTTCTGTTTTTTCTGATTCCAGACCTAAAGTATGGAATGAAGGAATACCAATTAGAGAGAATAGAAATACTGAAAAGGAAAGAAGAGTAGTAACACAGAAGTAGGAAAATCCTTCTAACTCATCTCACATGTGAGAGATTATCAGCAGAACACATGGCTGTGAAGTTCGTATATTGTATGGTACTACTCTGTTCTTCCCCCTCTGGACAGCAGGAAGTGGAGAAGCGTGCAGGCAGGCAGGCAGACACTTGGGTCAGCTCCAGCAGGAAGTATCTGGAACGGGCTGAGACTGGATGAGATGTGCTTCATCCATATTATATACAACACTCTTTTCCAACGCCCGTCCCTCCTACCGTTTCCCCTCTAACGTTGTCCCTCCCTGTGCTTTTGAACAATCTGCCAGTATCATCAAAAACACAACTCATACATCACTGCGATTACACATGTGTGCATTCTCACACAAAAGCACGGATGTTTGACACAGCTGGCTGCCAATAAGGATAGAAAAGTGACTTAGCTATTTTTAGTGTATCACTCCATTCTATTATCGTGATGATGGTACATTTTCTAATGGCTAAACCATGCATCTGCTGACGGGATAAAAACAAGCGCATAACAATACCAAAACAAAGTCCTCAACATCCTGACTACAAGATTCTTTAGACATTCCAGCTTTGTGCCGGGAGTCAAAACTAGGGGAAAGATGATTACATGTACTGTATGTAGAGTGGAAACCTCTGGATGGACATTACATTGATGTGTGCATTAAACCCACCCTCCTCTTCAGGCGATCTCTCTCCTTTAGTGTCAGTGTGTCAGCCTTGGCGATGACTGGGACAATGTTAACTTTGCTGTGGATGGCCTTCATAAACTCCACATCCAGAGGCTTTAGACTAGGACAGAAAAAAGGAACAGGAAGGACAATTAGGACACAATGAAAAACAGAGAGGGCAGCAGTGTTGAGATGAAAAAAAAAATGAAAGTTACTGAAACTGGAGAAATCAAGTGTGTCGTGCAAGTTTAGATTACATGACAGCCCTGGGAGGCAATGCATTACAGGAAACAGTTATGTCACTACAGCATAAAAAATGCGGATGCGAAATTGTTAACAAGCAGCTGACCTAACAAGAGACAGGACTCATGTTCTGAAATGTTCAAAATGAGGAAGCAGCGTAATGAATGTGTTGCAACTGTAAAACTGTAATGTTGTTTACCCGTGTCCAAATGGAGAAATGAAGTAGAAGCAGCAGTGCACCCGGTTGTCCACTATGTGTCTTCGGTTCAGCCCACTCTCATCATGGAGGTATCGCTCAAACTGATTGTCAATGTACTGGATGATGGTCTTGAAGCTGACACCAAAACAGACAAAAGAAATATTTTTCCGTCAGCACTGAGACAGACGTTGTCTACTCACTGTCAAGGAGAAATTACAAGTCAAATATTCTCTATATACAAGGAGGTTTCATGGAAATATGCTTAGATAAACTGCCTGGACATCAACAAAAGCACATCAGTGTGGTTTTATGTCACTGTTCCTCCAGTAATGATAGACTGATTTCAATTTAAAGATTTTACGTTAGTCTATAAGCTGAGAAAGCTTTTAAACTCTGCTGGATGAACTAAAAAAAATAAGGTTGTCAAAACAAAGTTGCAGCTGCTCTTTGTATAGTTCACATACAAACAGTTGACATTTTTCTGCAATGAGGTCATCATCCGACAGTCACCTCAGTTCTTAACATCTCTTACAACAACAGTCATTACTTTTAGCATTTCTGAAACAGAAATAAACAGGATGCCACTTGTACACACTGCTTCTGAGCAGCTGGTGTGATAACGAGTTTACGTGATCGAAGAAAATTTCTACCTTCAAGGCAAACAGCACAAAATGACTTGCAGAATGAATACGGTTTCTATTTTTGTCTAACCTACTGTGTAAAAATGAAAATGAAAATGCATGTTTTGCGACCAGTATAGTTATTTAAATTTGTTAAAACCCTACTCCTGCATCGGAATGCACAAATTCTCCATTTAGTTTCAGAGATGTGTGTTCAGTCCATAATTTGAAATGCCTTATCAAATTTGGCTCAATATCTTTCGTTTTTAACATCAATAATCTAAATATTGGATTGAGGAGGGGACAACACCAGATTCTGCAGAGAAAGCAAAGGCGATGTGCCTGTTTTCCTACAAATTTGTATTGTTGCAGCCTTTCCTCCCTGTAGTAACCATTGTAGGCAGTATGAGCTATTCCAAGACAACCAACAAGTTGTCTCGGATAGGGAGTCTACATTGACAGCACTATCATGAGCAAACACACCTACAGTTACATTACACTCTCAAACACACACAGAGAGTGCGCTAGAATCTAGACACGGAATGCAGAGGGAGGAGAGGTCAGAAATAAGGAGTTCGGGATGAAACATGAGAAAGGGAGTGGTAAAGGACAGGAGGGAAGGACTAGAGAGCATGTTGGACATGTCTCAAGTCGTTATCACTCCTCCACAGCACATAAACACACCAGTCCTGGCTGTTGATGGCATCGCCATATCCAGGGGTGTCAACAACAGTAAGACGAAGTTTCACTCCTCTCTCCTCAATTTCCACAGTCGATGCCTCAATCTGCACCGTCCTCTCAATCTTCTCTGTGGGGTTAAAGCAGGAGAAACATTGTAACATCAAAGAAAGTGGTATTGTCTTAAAAAAAGATAAAATCTTGGGTTTTGTCATCTGAAAGGGATACTTTGCAATCGACACAAGTTGACCGGGGAGGGCCTGGATAATTGTTTTCAAGCCAGAACAAGTCCTAATCTAAGTCAAGTCATAAGAAAGGCAGGGTCATATTTTGAGACTGGAGCATTCCCAACATTCCTCTTGAAATAATGCTCAGCTGGAGACATTGCAGCAGACATTTCTCTATTATTACAATGTGCATGTGTGTGCATGTGTGTGTATGTGTGTGCATGTCTGTGTTGTTGAACGTACCGGCGGCACCAGGGATGTAGCGTTCAGG
Organism: Amphiprion ocellaris; assembly: GCF_022539595.1. Lineage (NCBI taxonomy): Eukaryota > Metazoa > Chordata > Actinopteri > Pomacentridae > Amphiprion > Amphiprion ocellaris. The sequence continues at coordinate 32,147,186 of NC_072771.1, read as the reverse complement.
GTAGAGATCAGTGAGAAACAGACTGTTTATAAGTGTCGATTTTCCCAAACCAGACTCCCCTGAAAAGCAATGAGATTAGAAACAAATCTCTTCTCTCTAAAGAAAGCATATAGTCTGAATTAGACAGCAAGAGCAATCACTCACCCACAACCATCAGGGTAAATTCAAACCCTTTTTTCACTGATTTTCGGTGCACTTGATTGGGGAGGTTGGCAAATCCTACATAACCTGCTGTATCTGGGAACTGTAGGGAACAAAAAATAGACATATTGTATTTCAACCACAATTAAGGGTATAGTACTATTATGTAATGTTAGTGTTAAGGTATTTCCTACACTTTACTACTTGTTCCTTTCACTCTGTAAATCTAATAAACAAGCCCTGCCTGACATTTCTCATAATTTTATGAGGTGTACGTTTCAAGGCACAAGTGAGTGTATAAGAGTGAGATTAATGATGATGATGCACACCATTGTAAAAATTCCAACAGGCAATAAAGCCTGGCCATGAAACACTTGAATTTATACAGGATATCCTCTGTGGATGCTTGTGTATGTGTGTGTGCATGAGATTACAAGTACCATGCCTATGAATCACCGGTGCCTTCTTAGGAACCCCTCCTGTATACTCCTTCGATCTGTCACAGTTTAGTGTAATAACTGTAATGTGGTGTAATTTCTGCCGGTTACTCACCTTCCCTTTTTCTCCAGACTGAGACATCGCTACTGTTTATGGGATGGCTGACAAACCTGCAGGTGAAAAAATAGGGAGATATAGTTGTAAATGATATCATCAAAAAACCTTCCTCCTACTAGAAGCAAACTGCCTCTTCCAGTCATTTTTTTCATAAAGCTCATAAATTGTGTCCATCCAAAGTAACAAATTTTGCAGTCAATCATGCAACATGTGAGAAGAAACTGTAAACACCTATATAGTTATGGCTTCAACAGTTAACCAAGCGGCCAATCGCTACTGCTCTCCTACATGTAAAAGGAAGGATTAAATTTCTTCCCATCACCAGCTTCAGATATTTTTCTTAGGTTTTATATTAATTATAATAATAATAATAATAATAATAATAATTATTATTATTATTATTATTATTATTATTATTATTATTATTATTATTATTATTATTATTATTATTATTATTATTATTATTATTATTACATATTAATTATAGTCTGAAAAATCAAATCTCTCTGTTAAACTATCATAACAAATATGACATATTCACTCTAGATTTATGCTGCACAGCCATAAATAGATTCATGTATTTTTGCCTGACTTGAGGAACCTGCTGAGAATTTCTCAGCAAAAGTAGTAACAAGTATATAATATAATATGATATAATATAAAATAAAATAATATAATATAATATAATATAATATAATATAATATAATATAATATAATATAATATAATATAATATAATATAATATAATATAATATAATATAATATTTTGGAAAAAAAACTCTTTGATGGGAAAATCTAAAACCCTAAAATAACCAAACAAAAATACATTTTTAGCAATGAAAAGTGCCTGTCAAGTTGTAAAGCGTAAACATCACATTAATGGAAAATCATATAAAAAAATATATTAGCATAAAATAGTTGAGCAAAATGATCTGAGAACTAGCACGACAGGTGCCATGGTAAAAAAAAATAAAAAAATTTGGGAAAAATTTAAACTTTCTCTTGCAAGTATTCACAACTCATTCATATAGCCGCAAGCAATTAAAGAAATAAACAAGCACATTTATCTTTCCATCTTATATGTCCAGTACCATTATTGTTACAAAAACACAACGCCACCTCAGAATATTTTTATTGTAAGCTCAAAAAGATCTGCACTCTGAGCCTACGTTCAGGCGTTCATTCAAGGACTACTTGACAACTACCCCGTTCTTCACGCTATCGCGAGGAAGGAGCAGAGATTACGAGCTGGTGGCAACAAGTTTGTTCCCAGACTTCCATTAAACTGTTACAGTCTTGTGTACCCCGTCCTCCTGTCCCACTCTACGACCCAGAGCAGACGACAGAGCAACAATCCCTCTTGATAAATTAGCCACATGATGACTGAGCAGGAAGAACAGGCTCCATTTTATCACCAACACACTGGCCCTTGACAGGTGGAGTGTGATAAGCATTAGAAAGAGTTGGGTGCCGTGCGCTGCCAAACGGAGATTCACTCCGGTTATATAATGTTAGCCGGGGGAAAGAGGTGGCATGGGAACCTGAATTGACCGTTCTCTATTGGCATGTGGCAAACACATTTGTGGACACTTGGGGAATAATTTCACACTGTTAAATACATTAGATGGTAGTTGGGGGCGCTCCCTGTATCTACATGAAAGTTTCAGCAATCTCTCATTCCAACTGGGGGGGTTTCATCGAGCCCGTCGGAATGGATGTTTATCCCTTTGGTTCCTGAAGAATTCCCTACAGGGGGGAGCTCAGCTGAGGGAGGAGGGAGAACACGTGTCTCACCCCTGACAACATTTCAAGACCAACCACATACTGAACAACACCAATCATGTAGGGTGGAGGAGTGCCAGGTAACATCAAAGAGGGAGAGTGTATGAGGCCCTGTCAGGAAATAAACATTTAGAAAAGGGAGAAACAATCACTGACACATGGCAAATGTTATGAAAACAACGACACTGAGCATGGCATGGCACTGGCATGAGTTAAAGTGATTAGGACATTGTGATGGAAAATTTTCACAATTTTCAGATATTTTCTAAAAATTAACTGCTGAAATTAAATAAATTATTATTTATTCCCTGTAGTCAAAACATTTTTCTTAGAACTACGCAAGGTATTAGGATGCAAAAAAATATGAACCAATGCATGCAGTTAACGCGGCAGTATTTAGCTGAATATATGAAAACGCTGACCTGCTGGTGGTGCAGGAGAAAAAATAAGGCATCACCCAAGCCATCAAAGATTCAATTTCTCAGCACTGTAGCTATCTGTACCAAATTTCACATTTCAAGTGGTGTTAGAGAACAAGTCAGGTTTGAATCAAAGTGGCAGACTGACCAACTGACAGACTCCCTGCCTATTGTTGCCATCCCTAAAGCCACTACACCATGGCAGCGTCATTATTGGTTTCAGGCCTAAAAACACAAAGATGAAAATAAATGTGTTTTCATTGTTAATGAACGTCTGAGTTAATGCAGCAGACCACACAAGCGTATTCATGTGTATTTCTTGCATACACATATCCCAAGTGTTATTCCACTCCAGGCTCGGTGGGAACCAGCGTTAGTCTGCTAGCAGATTAATTAAAACGTTCCAGTATCGCAGTTGTAATCTTACAAAGACAACACTACAGGACAGATAGGCAGGAGGCACACTTCAATAATACTCTCTTAATAATGGCCATTTAATCGGCCAGGCTGCTGAGCTGCTTACACACACATACACACAGTCATCAATGAGCCAGACGTGGGGAGATTAAACAGTTTGGGCCAAAAGGGAAAAATGCCACCTTAGAAAAGCCAAAGTTGTTGGCATGTAATGCATTTACAGTTGATTTATTGGCTGGAGGGAAGCCATGAAGGGGCAGCAGTGCTAGTACAACTATTCACCTTCCTGACAGGCAGTGTCAAGGGTCCGCACACCCACTCTCCCTGGATTAAGGACTTTCTGCACTTATTGGAAACATTGAAACAATAATTTCACACCCTGGAGACTCGGTGAACTCGGTGGCATAACAACAAAAATGGTAATTTACTGGCAACTGATCACAGCAACAGGGACTCCGGAGCTCCTGAGCATAATAAAGTGATGTTTGGCTCATATAAAAACACACACTCATAGACACACAACAACACAAGACAGGGGGTCTTGACTGTAATTAAGTATCCCTTAGGAGCCAGAGGTAGTGGTGGTGGGCTACAGTGCTGTAATAAAGACATGAAACTGGTTTTTAAGCGGTGGTTTTTGAAACAGTTTAAAATATGAGTCCAGAGAGAGGAAAAAAGCCACAATGGGCGGAATGAAAAAGCCTTTCAACCATGAGAAAACCAGCAGGCCTGTTTGCAACACTGACAGAGTTTAAAGCACAGGATGGATCATTTATGATGATGTGGACAGGGTAGGAAATTACTAAAATCAAGTGGGAGTCATTCAGCAAGAAAATATTATCCCAGCATTGCCCACATAGCTGCTGTACAGTACTGCTCAGCTAAATGGGGAAAAAAAGCTTTTTGTTATCTGTTGAATGAACAAATGCTATCCATTGGTTCATTCATTCTTTCATTTGCAGCATTCCTTCAGTCAAATGTCCTTTGCCATGGCACAGATTCCTAAACTTTATGATAACTTACATTAATTTCTTACATGTTATTAAATGATAAACAGACAACAAAAAATAAGCACCAACAACAAATCAAAAAAGTCATTTAAAAAGCAAAATGCTAAAGATGAAGTAGTTTCATTCTGTTAAATGTGAGGAAGTACTACTTATCTCTGTTACATTGCAATAATTTTTTTCTCTTGCTCACACAAAACAAGGAATCTTATACTGCAGAAAACTAACATTTTTAACATTAAATATCAAATCAAAGGACATATTGGAGATGAAAAATTGGACAATACTGTTGACAAAAAATAGATTTTGTTACACTGTAGGAAGCAGTTAATTCAATAGCACCAAATATAACCCACAATGGTCACTGTTGAAAATCAGTAAGAACATTTTTTGCATCAATATGATAATCTTCTTTGATTTAATTTAAAAGAAGAAGCATTAGCCTTATTGGTTATAATACTCTCTGCAGTATCTGCAGCACATGTAGCAGAGTAACACATCATATCTGAGCAGATGGTGGCCTGGAGTCAAGCTGTGTCTTCACAGTAAGTTGCTAAGTAGTTTGTGAAATGCATTACCTGAAAGGTAATAAACAATGCCCCCAAATCCTATACTGGCCAGGCTTAGATCATATGTCAAGTCATTGTATCTAAAAACGACTCCTCAGCTGGATTTGTAGAAAAGAACATTTTTGCCAGTAGTGCAATGCATATTTTATTAATATAATCTACTCCAACAACATATTTTTAAGACTGAAAAAGTAAGCATGAGTTGCAGTCCTAAAATAAAGTAATCACAGTCTTATTAGACCCGTACCTAGTGAGGACCAAAATACATACAGCAAATCAGTGCCAGCTGTGACCATTTTCCTCTTATCACAATAGAACGGGGGCTTGTAAGGATGAAGGTTATTTCTAAAGTGTGTTTGTGCATCCGGTTTTCCATACACAGCCTGGTGAATAAAAGGTATCCTGCTGTGAAACATCATCATTCAAACTTCTGCCACAATAGTCCAGGTCCACTTGGGTCCGTCAAAGTGAATTAAGTTTTGTTTTTCCATTCACGCCAAAGTGCAAAACAGGAGGAAACATCCTCTTATAGTTTGTAGTGTCAGACAGATGTCTTCCCTGGCGCTCCCGTGCCAGACAGCATTAGTAGGATAAGGTCACGGGAAGGGGAAAGGTCAGAGAGCGGTGAAGGTGCTGAATCAGAGGCCTGAGACGTCTTTCGATGCTACGAGATGTTGTTCTTCTGATATCAAACTGATCTCTGTCCAGCTGGATAAAAAGCGAAGCCATTTTCAGAGCTAAAGGGCAGCTGCCAGCCTGAGATTACAGCTTGCGTCGTCTGCCATCGTGCTCATAGTGTTCAACACTCAGCAACAAAGGAAGTGAAATATGCATGTTTTCACTGAGCCAAAAACACAAGCAAAGATGGATGATAATTCTTCAATAGTGGCCCTCCGCCACATCTTAGACAGACATATAATGAGAATATGTTATTGTTTCCCAGTGTTATTGTTTGGTTGTCTGGGCGCAAAATTTATTTTTGAGCAAATGTAGTTTATGATCAAAGGTCAAGATATAATCTGCTGTTAGAAAGCAGAGTTCAGGAAAGTTACACGAGGTTTTTGCAGGAAATTTGTGAATTGCTCTGAATACGTAGATTTGATATGGCACTGATTTGTAGGCCTATTGAAGTGTAGAGAGTTTCCCTACTGTAACCAGGAATGAACTGGAACAATGGGACAATAACTGAGTTCAAAGCACTACACAAAAAAAAGGTATCTGGCCATCATCACTGTTTTGAAAAGCTAAAGAGAAGGAAGTGTTTATTTGGACAGTTGTGTCAAGTAATAAGGGAGAATATAAAACAATGCTTTAGTCACTGAACAGGGGAATTTGAAACGTGTGTGAAGGCCTCAGTGTCTAACAGTCAGATGTCCACCACACCCAGTCTGTCAGACACCACTGAGTTTACCAAACATCAACTGGGACAATGACACCATACTGTGTACGAACACCGCTTAGGTAAACACGGTAGCTCCTTTAAATGAGTTACTCCTTTAAAACTTGAACGACAAACTCAATTTGACCCGAATGAAGTAAAGAAACTGTGTCAACGTTACATGTCATACTTTAGCGTGCAACAGTTGTTACCGCGGCTGGTGTCATGTTGCCAGCTGGACTTCAACTGACTGTCCGGCGAGTCCTCGTCCAACCGTTTCCGACAGTTTTAAAATGAAAAGAAATGGCAAAAAACAACCGAGTAATGCCTTACCTGTCCGTAACTTTGAAATATCGTTAATAAGCGGAGCTTTTCGCCTCTCGCCGCTGTCCCAGCCCAGGAAGGGAAACCCGGAAAGCGCTTCCCTGAGTCCGCCCTCGTTCCTCAAGCTTTTCATTACCAACGGCTGTCCTGCTGAGCTACTGACGCCATTACGGCTCAAGGGTCAGGACGGCTGCGGCGTAGAACAGCGTAGACCTAACCGATCCAAGATGGCCGCTGAAGTATTGCAGTTTCGTCTAACGTTGGCCTTGTAGCGGACTGCCCTGTCTGTCGACTTCGTGGGAAAATGTTAAATGTATTATAGAAGCATTTTTAAATTAATTGTTAAATATTTGGCTGCCAAACTGTATTTGTCGTAGTATAAAAATTTTGTTACATACATTTTGGCTACAAGTCAAATTATGTTTTCCTGTGTTTCAGAAGACACTATAGACCTGTATCATGCCCAAAAGTGCATCCATAAATGATTTTAATTAGCAAACGAAGTGGTCAAATGTAAGTATTGTTCTTTAGTACACACATTTAAGTTACACATATTGTATAAATTTGAGATCCTTGTATTTCTGTATTTCCATTTTATACTTCTTTATTCAATTTAATTACATTCACAGGATATTGTGGCTATTTCCCCATTTCACGGCACTCATTAACATACCAAAGTGCTTTAATTGAGTATTTTTACGTTATGCTAGTACCATTTTATGAGCTAAAACTTCTTCCAAGTGCAAAAAAAAAGTTGTATGGAGCATACCCTGGAGCAAATCTATAGGCTAGGTGAAAATTATTTAACTGTTTAATTCGGCCTGTATACATGAACCATCAAGAGCTCTGGTGTAAACTAAAATAAATTTATTGTTTCAATAACGTCCCTTACAAGTCACTGCATTTCACAAATTACTCTATTCTTTACTATAGGTGGTGCATAACCCTCCACCAGATCCCCTAATAATTTTAAAGTATCTAAAACACAACAGCATGTCAGGTAAATATAATAAATGATAAACAACAGCGAAAATTACAAACAAATAGTAAATAATAATACAAGTACTTAAAACAAGTGATTTTTAAATGTGAAATGTAAACAAAAAATTATCAAATGTATGGGGAAACATATTAAATAACACTTTATACCTGTTTTATGAGACCAATGAAACAAAATTAAGTCAGGCAATCAGGTTCTCAGACGGCTATAGAAATTGCCTATGTCATTTAACTGTCTTTCCTTTTCCCCCGACACTTAAAGCAGCCAAATAAGAATCTCATACATATCAGAATGAGTGTGAAATTATTTTAGCCCACGTATTGCACAGACAAGTGACATTAGCCTCCATGCCTGAAAAATCAGTAACAGGAGCCCTGATTCACCAAACCACTGTATTTCAGCTGCTCCATAACCTTAAAACACCCCTTAATTCCCCCTTCCCATAAAAACCCGTCACCCCTCTCCTGCCCCCCTCTATTCATTGTAAATAACTGTTCAAACGCACAATGCGCTCTGGACCGCTTTATTCAGTCGCACAACTTCCCTGCGTTTTCATTGGTCCCTTGAGGATGCGGCGGCAGCGGATTGGAGGAAAGTTTCTCCTCGAGTCCACACACCCCCACCCCGCAAATATTCGTGGTCCGGTGCTACTGTGATTCCAGTTGTTTTCACATCCCCTCACTAACAAAGAGACGCGGAGCTGCTGTCTTACATCTCCGAGTAAATGTGGTGAGTGATGCGCAACTAACGACTGACGCTCCTGCACGCCGAGGTGAGAACGAAGAAACAAAGAGCAGAAACACACCTTACTCTCAAGCAGAGAACTACGGGGAGAGATTCAAAAACTTCAGACAGACTTGGTTGGACGTAAAGAGTGAAAATGGTGTCGGCCGGACTGGAGATCTTGGGACTGTCGCTGTGCGTAATTGGCTCGCTCCTGGTGATGGTTGCGTGCGGGCTGCCCATGTGGAAGGTGACGGCTTTCATCGAGGCTAACATCGTGGTGGCTCAGACGATCTGGGACGGCTTGTGGATGTCGTGCGTGGTGCAGAGCACGGGCCAGATGCAGTGCAAGGTGCACGACTCGGTCCTCGCCCTCAGCCACGACCTGCAGGCGGCCAGAGCGCTCACCATCATCTCCTCTGTGATGGGCGTGCTGGGGCTCATGGTGGTGATCGCGGGGGCGCAGTGCACCAACTGCATCCGCGCTGAGTACGTTAAAGCCCGGGTGGTGAACGCCGGAGGGGTCATCTACATCATAAGTGGCCTGTTCGTGCTGGTGCCGCTGTGCTGGATGGCCAACAACATCATATCGGACTTCTACAATCCACAGGTGCCCCCATCCAAGAAGAGGGAGATCGGCGCTGCGCTCTACATCGGCTGGGCGGCCACGGCGCTGCTGCTGATCGGAGGAGCGCTGCTGTGCTGCTCCTGTCCCTCCAGCGGAAACTCTGGATACTCGGTAAAATACGCACCGACCAAGAGAGCCACGCAGAACGGGGACTATGACAAGAGGAATTATGTGTAGCTGTTCGGCTCATAGCAAGCGGTGCGTAGTGACCTGCAGCTTTTGAAAAAAAAAAACAAAACTGTTTTTTATTTTTATTTTTTACGGACGTTATCTTTGCACCTGCAGTTTTTTTTTGTTTTGTTTGTTCTTTAGAAATCTGAACTTTGAAAATCAATGGAAGCACCTCTGCTGTTTTTACACTGGGCCTTCATTATGCTCGGACCACGAATTCACACATCCTTTTTGTGTCTACAGGAGATTAAAGAAAAAATAAAGACTATCAACGACAAGAGGTAGCTCACAGACAAAAAGGAGTATCTTTGTTAGGTACCTGCTTTTGTAAATCTTCGAAATTATTAGTATTTTGAACTGTTTACCGTTGTAACTGCAAAGGTTTTCTTTCTTGAGGAACTCTTGCCACAGAAAATAAACACTGTTCTTTCGCCTTGATGTGCATTGTCAGCACAGACTTGTACAGTAACTGAGAATGTTTGCACTCCCACACATTGAATTTCCTTTAGGGGGAACTACGCCGACATGTTGACAAAAAACTCCAATAACAATAAAGAGAAAAGAAGAAAGGTGCATACATGTAAATGCCAGACAGGCTTTTTTAAAATCTTGTTCAGAAGTTTGCAGTCTAATTTTAGACCTGTAGATTTCGGAGATCCTGGGATCTGTAGGTCAAAACATGAAACATGCACAGTCCATTATTCGCCGCACTGATCACCTGCAAAGTGTTTGCATCATTGTCCCTGCAGGGAGGCTCTTCTCTTTTCACAACTTCCAGGAATAAACTCTGTTCTCTGTTGGTATGTTGATGTATGATTCATTATTCATGTATACGAAGATGCAATACTGTTTCCTTTTATTAAGATTAAAGTGAATATATTGTCTGAAATCTTTAGTTAAAGTGTGTTCTTAAAGCTGTGACGATGCGCAGAGGCAGCAGAGCCCTCCGCGGTCGTGCGTAATACATGCCGTTCCCACCATAAATCCATAAACCAACCCCCACGGCGGGAGAAAGTATTTTAGTGAGCCATAGAAATCCAGATGACAATGCCCATTCAGCTAGAGTGGGGCTCTGCTGTTCAACTCACAATACTCACCCCCACCCCTCCTCATCCGCAGTCAGTGAAAGGCGTTCAAATTAAAGCTACGGAGAAGCTGCTGGAATCGTCTTCCTGCAAGTCACTGCATTCGTTCATTAGTGGTCACAACCCTCCACCAGGACGGTGCCACGACCAATAATTACTTTAACGCAGTTTGTCCACATGTTCTTCATGGCAACAACATGTATTCATGGGGATGATGTTGCAATATTGAAGTAAAGTTACAAGACAGTTTAACTTGGAACAGAAAAACACAGTAACACAAGATATTTCAGTGACTGAGTCACAGCAGTCTGATTTAAAACTTTGGATTACAAAAGCTTATCCATACTTGTTTTGCTGGTGACTTAAGAACCTTAGCAGGTCATATGCCCTCTTAGAAGTTGAAATTATGGCCACAAAGAAAGTCTGCATACAGTCTGGAAAGTGCTCAAACAGGAGAAAATGATAACTATAGCTGCAGATTCTCCACATCCCTCCAAAATACTCCTGCTTGTTTGCTCCTGCCACATTTGGTACAAACAGCTGCACACAAAACATAGGAAATTAAATTTATGATATGAGACTTAGGATCAGATAATTTTCTAGAGTTTATCACAGGTTCTGCCTCTGGATGGAGTTTGCTCCGTTGCCATGGAGACGGGTCTGTTGACATGCAAGCATCTCCTTCCTGTTAGCTTAAAAAGTTAAATGTCAGAAATCATTCTTGATCTTAAAAATAGTGGCTTGACAAAATAATTCCAACTTAGAAGCATGCTGCTTGTTGTGAACGCTGCATTAAAAACAGGCAGGGTTTTAAGCTGGTATTGTTTTGTCAAACTATACCACAATTATTGATTATATCATCTGTCCAAGGAGTAGAATTAACTTTTATATGGCCATTATACACGGAAAATGAATCAGAAACTGGTTTAATAAGACATAAATGGTTAAAAAGTGGGCTGCACAGTAGCGTGGTGATTAGCATCTTCACCTTGCAGCTAGAAGATCCCTGGTTCGTTTCCTGGCTTTCCAGGATCTTTCTGCATGGAGTTTGCATGTTCTCCCTGTGCATGCATGGGTTTCCTCTTGGGACTCCAGCTTCCTTCCACAGTCCAAAAATATGCTGAGGTTAACTGATTATTCTAAACTGCCCGTAGTTGTGAGTGTGAGTGTGATTGTCTGTCTGTATATATAGCTCTGCGACAGACTGGTGACTTGTCCAGAGTGTCCCCTGCCTTCACTCTAAGTCAGCTGGGATAGACTCCAGCCTCCCTGCAACCCTAATGAGGATTGAGCGGTGTATAGATAATGGATGGATGGATGGATGGATGGATGGTTCAAAAGTCATAGTTTCTCGCTTAATAAATGTGGATATTTGATAGTTTATTAGTCATCTTCCGTATTAAATCAACTCTGTTTCGGTTTTAGACTGTTGATCAAACGCAATTTGAATCACAAGAAAAAACAATAAATTGAGAAACTGACAGAAGAACACAAGTAATTGATATTTGTATTCCTACTTAAATGCTAAATAGTAGTTCTTTAGTGGTTATTCAGAACACTCTGATTATTCAAAGCACCAACTGAAGAACCTCTTTATTTAGGGGATTACTGTTCTAGTACTTTATGTGGTTCAATAAAGTACTAAAGATTCTTCATTTTTATTGGGGTTATTTGGCTGGGTGGCAAGAAATAGCATAAAATCAGAACTGCAACCAGCAATTATTTGCATTATTGATGACTCATTTGCTCTATAAAGACCAGAAAATTATACATATTGCTCATCACAATTCCCCAAATCCTAAACTGGCATCCTGTAATATGTTGTTTTGTCTGACCAATAATCCAAAACTCAAGATAATAAATGTATCATAGTGGAAGGGACTCAGGGAATCAGATCAAATTATTTGTTTAACAATTACTTGAACAACTATTAAGTCCTTTTATCAAAACAGAACCAGATGAGTCTAGAAAGAACTACTTTGAAAATGGTTCCTTAAGGAAGTCATTTTGGCTAAACTTCTTTGGAGGGCCATAGTTAGATGGATCTTTGAGATACCAGTGGGGATTCTTTAAAGAACTTTTTGGTTAAAGGTTCTTTGTGGAACTAACAGTGGTTCTTCTACGGCATCACTGGGAGGAACCATTTTAGTGACTGTATGATATATTTTAAACACTATTTACCCCGCGTGGTTGATTTCATTGTACTTCAGAAATGTTAGATTGTTGTAACTTAATAAAATGGGACTGTTTAACTAGATGAAGTAATAGTCTCAAGCTCAGAATTGCCGACAGTTATCTTGTTTTGCAGCCTGTATACGTTTTTTTTCTACACAAAGACCCTCTCTGGAAGGTGCAGTGTGATGTGCCTCAGTGAGATGTTTTTGTTGAATTGTTAGTTCCACTCTAGTCACCGCACAGAGGGTGACGAAGCGCAGAGTGTGTGTGGGAGTGTGTGTGTGTGTGTGTGTGTGTGTGTGTGTGTGTCAGCAACGGGTTAAGTGAGTGCACGTATGTGTGAGTGTAGAAAGAGTTGGGGGTGGGGTTGTGTGGGGGAGTTTGTTGCACCTTTAAAAAGGCCCTCATCCCAATGAGGAGGGAGGCAAATAGGGCCAGCGACGTCACTCAATGGGCGCTCGCCATGGTAACCAGCCAGAACCTGCAGTTGCCTGGCTACGGGAGCCTATAATGTGGTGGTATGGATGAGCCTAATAAAAGGCCTGGCCAGCAGACATTCCAGCATGCACGGACACACACGCACACGCACACACAAACATACACACAGCCGATGCACAGCAGTCTGGAAGATGAAGGAGGGATTTACTTTAATCCTGTAATGGTCACTCCAAGAACAGCTGTGACAGCAGAAACACTTTTGCTTCATTGTGTTTCATTTTAAGAGCAATTGTTGCCAACATGATTGTCAACACATATTAGAGATAAATGTCAAGGGTGTCAGAAAAATGTCTCGCAGAAACAGATGACATAACTCACTGAGAACCACTGAAACTGACCTCTAAACTTGACCTCCTTCAGCCGGACAGAGCGAGGGGGCCATATGGTTAAGGTCATGTCAAAAGTCGGTACTGATTTCAGATTTGTGCAGTCACCAGTGAGAGACGTGCATTTTTGGGAGGTTGGGTTGGGCTAAAGTGTTTTCACTCATGGCATGAACTCTGAACTTTGAAGTTGGTTTCGGGTCAGGCGAGCCGAAAGTCACTTCCCTCCACCGACCAGGCATGATCTCATCGAAGCAGAATCCTCCACATTTGATCGGGGTCACAACCCTCAACCCTGAGCTCCTCACACCAGCAAATAGCTGCTTACGGAGCTGGCTTACGGGAACGTTCTTAATTTCATGTGATGTGGAAACCACAACACTACCAAAGAAGTGTAGCTGATTCATAAAACAAAGGAGACTTAATTAATGTTTTTACTGATTGACTCAGCCTTGCATCAGAGCCAGCAGGTGCACTCAGTCCACAGACTTCCCAGCTGGGGGGAGCTTACTCACAGATAGTAAAGCCAAGAGTCAGCAGGTGGTTAAATGTGGAGGACAAATGTGGCTTTGTATGCTGCGTTAAAGACCCCGTGAGCCGTTTGTTTGCTAAACAATGCAAGAGCTAGCATGGTTAGAGATGGAGATCAGAAAATAACACGCCACGTTCTTTTCTCCTGCATGTCCACAAAGTTTACAGCTCGGTGACTCACGAGTTTTTTGTCGAAGCGCCGTAGCACGGCCAGGCTTCCTGTGCAGCGGACAGCGGAACAGGAAACAGGAAGGAACATGGAGGGTGTGGAGAGGAGGCGGTGGAGAGAGTGTGTTTCTGTGTGTGCAGCTCTATGGCTGGGCTAAACTGCTCCCAGAGCTACAGTATACACTCAAACACAGGTACAAGCAAACATTTGTGTCTGCATATCCAACAACCATCTAACTTCTGATGTGTTAAGCCACATTTCTGTTCATGCTCATTTTGACGCAATCTGCACAAAAAGCACACAAACCCATTGTTGTTTGTTTATAGGTCAATAAACTCTCCATCTTCCTGAGCCAGATGAATACAAAAAACAATAGATAATATGAAAAATGCAGTTGCGCAGAGAATATTTTATGTGGATTTCACCACCAACAACATCATCACATAAGAAAATTTATCTGAGAAAGTTTCAGATACGGTGCCTGTAAGAAGTACTCCCTTCAAAGTTTTTACCTTTTATTGCTTTGGTCAATTTAATTTGGGGTTTTTGACTATAATGTTTAGTAAAAGTGACTCTTTTAGGTTTGTCCAGTCACTGGTGAATCAGTACTTCTGGCTTTATCTAAACCCTAAAGACAAAAGAAAACTCCAAACAACTCCAAAAGTGGAAAATTCCTTGGAGTACAGTTAAATCCCTTATTAAGAAATGGAGGGAATATGGCACGTACATTAGTCTGGCTAGAACAGGACAACCTCACAGACTGAGTGACTTTGCAAGAAACCATCAAGACACTTACAACTCCACAGAAGTAGTTACAAGCTTCAGCAGCTGAGGTTGAAGAAACTGTGCCTGTTCTTCACAAGTCAAGTCTTTATTGAAGAGCGGCAAAAAGAAAGTCATTGTTTAAAAATGTTCATATTAAATCTTAATTACAGTTTACCAGAAGGTATGTGAGACACTCTATGGTCAACTGGAAGAAGGTTTTTTTGGTCTGATGACACCAAAGCTGAGTCTGTTTTGCATCAGACTAGACGCTATGTTTGGCGGACACCAAACACTACACATCGTCACAAACACACAATTCCCACTGTGAAGCATGGCGGTGGCAGCATCATGATGCTTCTTGGTAACAAGCTCTGGAAGGCTTGTAAAGGTAGAGTGTAAAATGAATGCAGCAAAGTATAGAGAAATCCTGGTGGACAACCTGATGCAGTCTGCAAAAGAACTGAGACTTGGGAAGATTTGTGTCCCGGCAAGACAAGAAGGATACAGTCAAAGCTACAAAGAGGTGGTTTAAGACAACAAGGTGAATGTTCTGGAGTGGCTCAGTATGAGCGCAGAACTCAAGTCAATTGAGAATTTATGGTTGGACTTGAAAAGGGCTGCTTACTCATGATTTCTGTCCTACCTCACCGAGCTTAAGCACTATTGCAAAGAAAAATGCGGTAAAAATGTGGTGCCCCGATGTTCAGGCTGATTGAGACTTTTGCACACAGGCTAATTGCTGTGATTGTGGCCAAACATGCATCTACTAAATACTGACTTGAAGGGGTTGAATACTATTGCAATCACTCATTTCATATGAGACAACTTTGTAAAAATCTGTTTTCACTTTACATGAAAGAATCTGCTTTGGTAAATTCTTTTCTAAAAATCTAAATTAAAATGACTATGATTCAGTATTTAAAAGCAATAAAAGAGGAAAACTTCCAAGGGGTTGAATACTTTACATAGATACTGTAAAGGGAGTATGAAATCCTGTCAAACAATAAATTCACCTTATGTTCCACCCATTTTAATGATGGATTTTTGGCAAGTCTGTCATTCTACAGCTGTATTTTTATTCTGATAAGGTTTGTTTAAATCAACACAACCCTATTCTGAATTCTTGTAAAGTTCCAAAACTTTCAGAATATATGAAATATTTCAAGGTAATTTGTTTGAAGTGTGTATTAAATCATGCTCTAGTCCCACCAATCAGTTTTTTTCAGTGTGATGCAATGTTTAATAAACTATAATATCTTGGATGTGAGTATTTCATTCAATACTAAAGTGACAAAGCTCTGATAAAGAGGTGAATTATATATGTGCTGCTGTTAAACAGGTTGGTAAAATGTTATATAACAAGATACTTCAGGGAGAATTAACCTCCTAAACCTGGGGTGGACAGTATTTTTTATTTAAGTGGTCTGGGAGGAAACCAGACACCTGTAGCTCCTCTGCTCTGTTTTCAGGCTTTAGAAAATCTCGTCTATGACAGGAGATTTTAGCCAATCACAAGTCTTTTACTTTGAGCAGGTGAGAAAGTATAAAGAGGAACAAATTTTCAGCGTATGTCTGTGGAAGGATCCTCGTAAATCCTTGCAAACTTGGGCAAATGACAAAATTTACGTCAAGCAGACCCTCACACACACAAAAAGTACAACACTGGCCTCAGATAGAGGACTTTCACTTGACAAATTAGGGATGAAACCACAAATGAATGTTGACTTTTAGCTTGAATATGTTGATACATCTGGTGAGCTTAGAGCAACAAGCGGAGAGGAAGAAGTTGCAAGAAAAAGGCTGTATATTTTCAAATAGTTGCTTTTGTTCCTTTTCCAGATTTCTGCCACTTGCAGCTTTAAACCCAATGATTTTAGGTCAGTCATTACATACACTCCATGCAGCTCAACCGTGCATAGGAAATTTATGAGGAAGAACTAAAAAACAAACCTAAAAACCTGCCCACTGTTGATCACTTGCAGATACCCTAAGATACCCTGCTATCCTAGATATTATTGCCTACACTCTGGTGCAACATTACATGAACATAATTAACATTCCTTTCATTAATTCAGGTTACTTACAAGTGCCTCATGTTACTTATAGTGCTTATATTGTATGTTTTCTTTTAGATTTATCTTATTGTTTTATTATAACCTGTCCTATGATTTAATTTTTGCATTTTCTACGCACCATCTTGTTGTACACAAAGCTTACAATGACAGCAAAAGCTTTCTAATCCTTATTCTTGACTGCGTAGATGCATTGCACCAGGGCAGGAAATAAAAAGTTTTAGTAGGAAAGAACGTCCAATAATTGCTACCTGTTGGGAAATATATGATGATGTGACTGTTAATGTTGCTCTGTAACTGATGGATGTGTAAACAAGCATCAAGTTTAATTACATCAGTGTAAAGGTGATGATATCCACAACTCACTTCTGCATTCCCTGTTAAACAGGTAGTTATAAACTTCAACTATAACCCAACACACCCTCAATATTTATTTTTAAAAAAAGTGCTGCCAAATATTCAATCCCATTTTTCTAAAACAACACAATATTCAAGCATTGGTGTATAATTCGAGACAAGCCAACAACATTTTACAGCAATTGATGAAGTGTTTTCTCAACAGAGTGATAAACGGAGTGCACAGGGATGGTTTTATCTCAAAAATATGAGAGAGGAGAAGTCAAAAGAGGGAGTCTCGACTCCTTTCATGCCTGTCTGAGTGAGATCACATTTCCATGTCGTATATCATCAGAGGGAGACAACTTTAAATACTTGGGCACATAAAAGCATGTGTTGACTTGCACATAGGTAACTCAGAGCAGGCAAAGGGGGGAATGACAGCCCTCTGCTGAGATGAAGAGGAGTCCTGGCAGCGTGAGGAATGTCTGAGGGGGGGATCTGGAGACATTTCTGATTTTGCACGGTTGGCAAAATGTATGTGATGTCAGTTTCTCTTCAACCAAGATGAGAAAGTAAACCTCCTCGAACAACAAGGCCTGCAGGAACAAGTTCCACCAGCATTTATTCATCATATTTGCTACCGAGGACTGCGATACACGTGGTGCTCATTTTAGCTTCGGCCTCCAGGGGTAATTTGGACTCCCATATTAACATAGGATATTGCAATCAGTGGCTAAGTAAACAAACAGCCTGTCACACAAACAGGATCAGGATTTAGATGTGTTCTAAGTGTATTGTTTCCACACTAATTGCATCTCACAGGAAAAGTCTTGCTATTCTCAGGACTGTTGGATGAATCAGCTGAAGAAATTAATCTGGGACAAGGCAAACTTATATGAAAGTTTCTTCCTTTCTCGTCCTGAGCTCTTCTCTCTGTGTCTTTGTGCAGGGGAGCACAGTGTATTTTCAAGGATGAAGGCTGTTCTGCTTGTTATCCATTAAAGAAAGTCCTGCATGACTGAGCCACCTACCACCGAGAACGACAGAAAAGACACCCTCATCACACCCGACTGCAGTCTGAGATTTTTGTGCTTGAGCCTTCGGTTTTCGTCCCAGTGTGCAAAACCAAACAAAAGGGGAATGTTATGCCTATTGGGGTGTTCCCAACTGGGGCTGAAAAAGCAAGCTGTGGAAAACATATTTACATGCACACAAATCTCCAAAATGTCTTAAACGTCTCTTCCTCCAAGGTGCATCACTGATGTTTCATGAGGCTAGACTCTATCATTTTTAATGGGAATATGCAGCATTGCAGGGGCATATATTATTGACTAATCTTGAGGTCTTAAAAAGGATCCCTCCGTCATAATGTCATCTCAGGATCTTCATTTTGACATTTGATTCTGTGTTTGTAAGATGCATTTATGGGGAGGATTAAATGCCACTGGAAACTAAATTTGAATCACATAAACTGAATCTGAATTGCTCAACCCCGGCTCCACCTGCAGCGCTCATATTTGAGATATTTTGGCTTCAGTTTTGTACAGAAGGAGAAAGAAGAGACGCATTATCCATGTTTATATACTGCAGTGAATCTGGTCAAAGGTTTTGACTGCCCGAGAAGGAGTTCTGTGGATTTAGCTTCGGTTGGTTATCCTCAATTACCCGAATGTGTGGAACAACGAATTGAAACTGAATTACAAGCACTGAATTTGAATTTTGAAAACTTAATATGGAACTGACTTCCACTTCAACTGAATAAATTCAGTTTCAAATTACGTGATTCCTACTCAGTTTTTTAACATAATTACTCAAGTTGAACAAATTCACATTATAAGATTCAAATTCAGTTTCAAGAGGCACATATTTCTGCCCACACAACTATCTCGAAATTAGTATGACAAAGGAAGAAATGTTTATTTAATGTGGCCTTGTTAGTTTATTTTTGCACCAGGACCCCCACTTACATTAATTTGGCCACGCATGAAGCGATACTTACACAGAACTTACGCATTGTCTGTATGTCTGTAATGTAAAAGACATCACAGAACAATAAACAAATAAAACTTCAACAAAATGTGTGCATTTAGAGTATCAAGGTTGTTAACTTAACTCTGAACCTACAAGTGTGCAGGTGTAACATCAATAATAAGCCTGTGCTACTGGATTTTGACTAAAGGCCCTGTGGTCACCAAGTACTGACATTTTGGGACATACGCTTAGAAAACGAGAACATTGAAATTACTCTATATCTGCTAAAAAAACAGCTACCAGTTAGCTTAGCTTAGCATAACCAAGGTGCAACAGCCTGTTTCTGTCTAAAGGTAATAAAATCTGCAGCACCTCTATAAAAAGCGCTGCCAAATATTTAGACAGAGACTTAGATGCCAGACAATTGCTTGCCAGGAGTGATAACATCTTGTTACATGAACTATAGAGGTGTTTTCCTCTTCACAGGGTCAGGCTCGCTGTTTCCGTATGTTTCTAGTCTTTATGCTAAGCTAATCGCCTGGCACCTTCAGCTTTTGGTACTATTGTCATAATACTGTATAGATAAGGCAGATACTGCAAGTAAGCAATAAAAATCTGAAAAAGGGTAAACGGCAACAGTTAAAAATGAGCCACAAGATGAAAGTGAGACAAAGAGATCTAAAATAGGGTAAAATTATAAAGGATTAATACAGATTTTGTACGCCATCAATCGATCACGGTTTATTGTCATATTTATGGAAGGTTGATCAGTGTATATAAGATATATACAGCTATATTTCTAGTAGACGCAATTACAGGCTTTCAAAATGAGACATCAAACGTGATGATGTATAGAGAAAAAAATTGAGTGCAAGTTGAGTAAAAATGAGTTACATTACATATAAAAGTGCTTTATATTGAAATGAATTCAATAATGTTTCTCAGTGGACTTGCAGTCTGCAAAAAAAACAGGTGCAGCAACACAATTCAGTATCAAATTCATGCAAATTTCTTTTCCAGGCAATACTAATCCCTTTTGCTTGAAAGCACTTTAAAACAATGAAGGAGAAGAGAGCGATTCGGGGAATAACACCCCCAACCGTGAGAAGGCTCGAGGGGTTGAAGGTGGCAGGGGTCAGGGATCATTAAGGGCATCTGTGGGCTGACAGGCTGAAACGAAGGTGGCAGAAGCAGAACCGAGAGTAAAGATCTGAAGCGATGATGTGTCTAGTCTTTTTGAGGTATTGTGTAGGAGAAGTTTGTGCGCTGTGGTTGTGTGTTTAAGAGTGTGTGTGTGATTGTCCTTTCACAGCTTGATGGGAGTCCGGCAGCAAGCAGAAAGCAGTCAGCTGTACTTCTTTGTCCCTGGTTGTCCAGTAAAGCTAATCCTATCTGGAATCTGGGAGACAGAGCGGGAAGAGGGAAGGAAACAGCTGCTTTAGAAGGATGATGAGCAAACATGCAATTTACTGAGGGATTAATTAATGACAGCAGAACGTCCTAAAACTAATCAAAATTAGTGTAGCTCTTTCAGAAACCTAAAAATAAGTATACTATTATCAGCAACAAGAAGCTGTCTGGAAGTGAAACAATGTTTTGTCTGTATGTAACCAGAGACTACAAACTGCTGTTGTTGGAAAAGGAGAAATACCAGACAAATAAATACTTAGATATGTTGTTTGATGTTAGTTTTTAGATATTGATGTGTATGTCAGCCTGTAAGTAAGAAATTTGAGCACAGAAATGTCAGAGATATGATACAGTAAAAAAGAAATGCATTTTTTGTTGTTGTTTTTAAAGTTAGCTAATTTTGGCCAACGTAGGATACATTTTTATATATGAAGCATTAAAACAGAAGCTTCAGATATCCAGTAACAGTGAAGTTATACTTGTAAATATAACAGTTAATCCAGTGTTTCGAATATGGTGCCTGATTAGAGGAATGAAAAGTTCTTCTAAGTGCTTTCAGTTTGCTTTTATCCAAAGCAACCTACATCTGAGAGTAGATACAACACAAGCAAGGATCTAGTGAGGAGAAAAAAGCCTGGATAAGTGCCACATCTATCAAAAAACTTCACTTAAAAATGGAAGCTCCAAAGTTGTGGAGTATTTTGCTCGCAGTCCAGACAAGAAACTAAACTATTGCATCACAAAAGTCAGAAAATACTGTATCAGCCGAGGCCTCCCATCATCCACATCATTACTCCACCGACATCCCACAAAGCCCCACTAAGCAGCTTCACCCCTGTTGAGGCAACACCACTGTTTGAGTGTGAGGCCTTAAAAAAAAAAAAAAAAAAAAAAAAGCTGCGCTACACATCGGCTGCATGATCCTGGCTTTGGGGAGATGTTTCCCTCAGTGTGTGTGTCGGGTCTGTTGCAGGCCACATTCCTCGGACTCAGAGAGGCGTAAAGGGCAGCGGCCCCACTTCACCAGAGGTGCAAGAGGGGGGATGGAGAGCCCAGTGATTGATGGCTGAGGGGAGGAGTGACGGAGGCGACAGGTGGATGCACCGCTGGAAGAGTCAGTGTTGGCTGATGCTGATCAGGAAAGTGTGAAAACAACAACATCGTAATGTGTTAGCAACCAAAGACAAGGACAAGATTAGTTTGTTTTCATGTTATGACAACATCTGAAAGTTCATTCAAGGCCTCAGAACAGCAGCTGAGAAAATATTACACGTAGTAGCTTCCTATCACACCACATGGCCTTATCAGCATCAGGATTTTGCTTGTTTGCCAAGAAGCTACATGTTCAAATTGTCATTTTTTGAACACTCAAATGGTTTTTAGACTGTGTAACCCTGGAAAGAGGAAAAGGCACCATCTTCCTCATAGCAAGCAATACAAGGTATCCTGAATCAGTTCACTGCCCTCAGGGTTTGTTTTTGCTGCTGCAGCCTCACTTGATCAAGTGTGACCAGCAGTTAGCAAACCTTAGATAAATACATAACTGATATTATTTGGCCTAGTGTTTGACTACATTTAAGTGCATTCCTGATAAACACTTAAGTGGTAATAAATAAATGTCAACTTATCCTGCAGTTGCCATTTATTCAGCCAAAGTTACATCTTTTTGCTTGAAGTACTTCTCATCCATGTTGACTTAAAAGCAAAGAAAGCTCCACTACATGGACCTTGTTTTTTTCTTTTTTTCCTGCGTCGTCTGCTAAACTGGCTATTTACTCACGTCAGCCTTAAAAAAGTATAATCTGAACAGCTGCAGCTGCAGATGGAGATCATGCGATATAATCAAAAGCCCCCAAAACAACCATTAAATCCTTTCTGTAGCTGTTTGGACCCTCCTCCTCCCTGGTTTTACAAACCTCTATTTAACGCTTAATGACTTTTAATGCAAACATCCCAGAACTACAGTTAACGACTTCAACCGAAGAGGACGCTTGCACTATTAAAATTTTATATTTTATTTATCTCCATGAAAGGATACTGACTACAATATTTTCTTCATGCAGTTTGTGTTACTGAGTGGCTTTTTCCTCACATATAAACAAACTGTAGGCAACAGCATCCACACACAGACCTTGTTTAAATTTCAGCATACTGCTGGTAGGCACCTGAAACAACAAAACATGAG
>NC_072771.1:31777120-31824519 GCF_022539595.1 Amphiprion ocellaris | reverse complement strand
ACTTTAGCGTTTGAGTTGTTGTGCTAGTTTGGTTTTTGTATGGTTTCATTTGGACGACTATCTCGAGGCCCCTCCATGTGGTTTAGTGAGGTTTTCTGCAACAGTTCTACAAAGCAACCTGCAGCAGAAGAGACTTTGAGAGTTTTTAGGAAGTTCTGGAGAGCAGACTTTAGAGCAGCAGAAACGTTGGTCAGCAGTTTGAGCAGGAGAAGGTGAGCTTCAGAGTAGAAATGAGATGGAAACCTTCTTGACCCGTGTGGTGAGGTCCTGTACCAAGAGTTTGAGCAGGTTGTGAAGAGTCTGTAGTTCTTTGGTCTGAAAGCACAAGAAGAGTCGACTCATTAAAGGAGAAAACAGGAGATATTGTTGCTTCTTCTGTCACTCTGCAGTTTCCTTAGACTGAATATCAAGTTTATATTTTAAATGATTTCCCATGTGAGCCCAAGAAGACTTCAATAAACTCCCTCCATCCCCTGGACACAACATATTTTATTACCATGTTAAATCTTTTTTTTTTTTTTTTTTTTTTTTTTTAATGTTTTTGAGTTTTAATCATAGTTTTAGCATAGTTTTTTTTCTCTTTGCTTGTTTAGTTTTGTCATCTGTGTGAAAGGTGCTAAACAAATAAAGTTGAATTGATAAACTGAATAACTGACTAATTCATGATTGTGACAACAAAAGTATTTTCATTGTGATTTAAGGGTTTGTTTCATTTTTAAGGTTGGGATTAAAATCTTGACCGAAAAAAAGATTAAAGAAATAAACTACATAACAAAAAGCAATTAAATAAAGGGGGAAAAATTATTACAATAAAACTTTTAAAAAAGTTGAATATTATTATTGTTTAAAAAGTATTTTTTTTGAATGTTTAATATTATTGTTTAAAAAGTATTTTTTTAAAGGTTTAATAATCTAATTAAATGTTTTGTTTTTTTAAATGTTTAATATTCTTGTTTAAAAAGTATTTTTTTAAAGGTTTAATAATCTAATTAAATGTTTTGTATTTTTAAAAAATGTTTAATATTATTCTTGTTTAAAAAGTGTTTTTTTAAATGTGTAATTATCTGAAATATTTTCTCTGCAATTTTTAATAATGTTATTTTAAAAATTTTGTTTAATTTCATACTTCCATGTTTTGTATCGTGTTTAATTATCTAAATCAATATTTTGTCTGTTTAATGTCATTTAATTGTATTTAATCAAACTAAAGACAATACATATGAAAAGACATCAGTTAAACTTTAGAAGATCAAATTAAACAGAAGAGACAATAAAAGGATCAAAATGAGCAAAAACAGATAAAGATATTAAAGCGTTTTCTAGTCTGAAATGAAAACATCAAGTTGTTTCTTCAAACATTTCCTCTTTCTATGTTCTTGGTTTGATTGTGGGCAGATTTACTAAGAACTACTAGTAGTTGAAGGCATTGATCAAACTAATGTTACCTTCTGATCTCCACAAACTTTACTGTTCAGTGAAGAGAATCAAAGTTTGTTGAGGATTTCTGAAAAACCCACAGGTGAATGTCTGAGAAGAACTCAGATGGATGATCTAAATGTGAAATCAAGACTCATGGTCACAAGTTTAAAGGCTTCTGTTAACCAGAAAGTTCAAACTAACAGAGAAGTACTGAGAAACTTTTAAAACTTCAGTCCTCAGACTGTCTAAAGGTTCAAACTAACAGAGAAATACTCAGGAACTTCGAAGATTTCAGTCCTTGGACTGTCTGAAGGTTCAAACTAACAGAGAACTACTGAGGAACTTTGAAGATATCAGTCCTTGGACTGTGTGAAAGTTCAATCCAACAGAGAACTACTGTGGGACTTAGAAAATTTCAGCCCTCAGACTGTGTGAAAGCTCAGGTCCTGAGGACTCAGGAGGTGTGGAGGCTTTGAAAAGTCTTGGAACTGAGGGTTCAACCCTCCAGCACAAAGGCAGAAGTCCAACCTCCTGAGAAAAACGGTCGAGAAAAGAGAAAGTAAAAAAAAAACCTCGAAAACGACAAAAAATAGATGATAAATGCGCAAAAAAAAGTAAATTTAGTATCTGAGCGAATAGCTCAGGGGAAAAGAAGACAGACTACCAAGTGGAAGGTCGCAGGTTCGAGACCCGCCACCGGCAGTTTTCTTTGTTTGTCTTTGTCAGAATTTTGAGAAAATTTAAGAAGCGTCTGGTCTTGAACCAGCGACCTGCAGCTCCACAGGCAAATCCTTAACTCACTGAGCTACAGATCAGATAAAAAGAAATAAATTCGTCGTCCCTTTGACATCGTAGTTTGTGAAGTCACCACATGGGTGGAGCCAAGGCGGAGTCTGGGTGGAGTCAGGGCGGAGAGTAGGCGGGGAGGTGGGTGGCGGCCTCCCCCCTCTACTCCCCCACCGCCCACCACACCTTCCCCCGCCTGACGAGTTCTTCGAGTCTCCACGAGTTCTTCGAGTCTCGACAGTTTTTCCCGAGTTTCTGGAGCTTCTACGAGGTCCGAGGCAGGACAAGTTGTCATGAAGAGGTGACTTTTTACAGCGACTAGAAGGAAGACGACTAGAAGAGCAGGTCTTCAACCACCATCCATAAAATCCATGGAGTCGGCTCCAGAGAAATGAAGGGAGATCAACTTTTATCAACCTCCATCCAGATGTTCAACTTGATATCTTTGAGATTTTTAGCACCACAAACCTCACACTTTATTATCATTTATTAGGACTTTCATGGAATCCACCAGCAGATTTAGTTTTTGTTGAGAAACTTTATTCTTGTCATCGTGGGACTGCAGTATTTATAACTCTTCCTTCTATTTGACCTCATGTTTATTAGTTTTAGTGGAGAAAGTTATTTATATGTCGATTAGTCTCTTAAAAACCAAATAATAAATTGGATTAGTCAAGAGGTTTAAATTTCTTACTTTGTCACATTTTAAATATGACAAGAAAATATAAAAATAAAGCGTCTTGAGACAATTTGACCTGTAATTGGCGTTATATAAATAAAATTGAATTAAAATTGTATGTCTCTTGTAATGTTGGAGTAATTCAGCCATATATGTTGGAAAACACATTTTCTTTGTCCATTAATCTGTTGATTGTTTTCTCCAGTAATTCATTTCTTGTTTTGGTTAATAAAATGTCAAACCCAAACATATTCAGTTTACTGTCATAAAAACCAAAAAGATTTACATTCATGATGCAGGAATCAGACAGTTTTTCACTTTTTATCTTAGTTTAGTCAGAAAGATAGTTGATAATGTGTGAATTGTTGCAGCTTGTGAGTTGTAAAAGGTTTTAATCTTTGGGGCCGAGTATCAAAAAACATTAAGAAACCAACATCAACAAAACAGTCAACAAAGACTTGAACATCATTAAAGGGAAATCCAACTTTTGCATGACAATGTTTAATTAAAGGACATTTATTTCCAACATAAATGTGTGATATTCATCCTCTGGAGCGTTCTCTTCACATCGTCTTCCACCTGGACTGGTTTGGTTGGGAGCATGTGCAACAAACATTTGAAAAACTGCACTTTAACATCAATGAATGACACTGAAGTTTAATCTCTACATAAATGAGACAGTCTGGATGTGCTGCTCTGTCATTAACTCCTAAGTTTAGGGAAAGTTCAAACAAAAGAGGACAGTTCAGATCAGACTTGAGAATGAGCTGATTTTGAACAAACATCTCAGACTTTCTAAGCTTCAGTACCTCTAGCAAGATATTTTAACAACAAGCAACTGAAGAGATCCAGAAGTTGGAGAGAGTTAGCTTTAGCTGAGCCAAAGAACATGTGGGACGCTAACCTAGCAAACATTTCAGACTTTTCTCTGAATTCTGAGAAATAATTTCCTATTTAATGACAGAGCTACACATCTTAACTCAGTCTCATTAAAACAGACTCTAATTCAGTGTCATCCATCCATATTAAAGTGCAGTTACCCAAAATGTTTGTTGCATGAGCTCCAACAAAACCTGTCCAGGTAGAAGGCCACTTTGACAAACAGGAAGTGGAAGATTCCAAGCAGATTTATAGAAGGGGGAACCGGACTTTACTAAGTGTGGTCGAGTATAGAGGGGTGTTTTGTGGGTTTTTAATGCTGATAATGATTATTAGTGAGACATTTGGAGTAGATATTCATTTGCAGTAAATGAAAGTATTTAAAATCTTGGAGTTAAACTTAGAAGAACACAAACTCTAACAGAAAACTTTGTTGATACATTTTTGTTTTGTTTACAGATGTTAAGTTAAAGGAGTTTTATTCTTGACATATAACCAATCAAATCACTCCAGAAGACAGAGACCACAGGTATATAAAGGTTCAGAGCCAAAGTAGCGCCACTTTTAAATTGATTTATTACCGTAAATCAGTAAAAAATAAAATACTGATAATCAGTAAATCAGTCAGTCCACAATTACTACAATTCTACAATGTATGTCTCTTTCCTTTGACTTGTTATTTGTACAATATATGATGTATATGATGGCGTTTTTTCATACCGAAGGCTATACTGGGCCGCTGCACTCCTCCTCTGTTGTTTTCTGGATTGTACTCAGCTGCATGCCTTCGTCCACCAGGCCTCCGTTGACTCGTCCCGCCTGCCGTCTCTGGAGCTGAAGCTGGATTGGAACAGACCAAAGTACAGTCCAATCACGATGCCAGCTGCCTCTCAAAAGGCTCCTTCATCTGGCAGGTGGCAGCACTTCTTCTGAGGGGAAGCTGAGCTGGCCCGGCAGAACTTTGGAAATGTGTTCCAGTGGTTGGTGGATGTGTGGGGAGATAGAGAGGGACCTTTGAATTGTTCACAAAGGAAAACAGGGAACCTGTTGTTAGTTTTAGTTTAGGGTGCTACTGCGGTGTGTTTTTGGGTTTTAAGAGGTGAACAGGAAGAGGTTTTTTTTGTATTGATTATCTTTTACATTGTTCCTGGTTGGAATGCCCATCAATGTCAACATGAAGTTCACTTTTAGTTCTGTTTATTTATTTTTATTTTACTAACACCCATTTGCTTTTAACCCCCTCACATGTTGTGTTGTTGTAAACTTCCTCTTTCAAATAAATGCTCGTCTAACCCTCTGGAAACCAGCGTTTGGACTGTTTTTGTGTTGCTCCTCACCTACTTCAGACAGCCGGGACATAACAACGTTTTGTGGACCAAAGGCTATACTATGATGTTTTTAGAGCAACATGCTACACTATGACGTTTTTTGGACCAAAGGATATACTATGACATTTTTAGAGCGACATGCTATACTGTGACATTTGTTGGGTGACACTCTATACTATAGGCTTTTTAAATTGACATATTACTATGACTTTTTTTGTTTTAGTTTTTTTTTTTTTTAGTAACAAGAATTTGAACAGTTCTAAAAATTACTATACTTTTACTTGTGCAATGAAATATTATTCTATGGCATTTTTTAGATAACATACTCTGATGTTTTCTTGAAAAACATACTATTTTTTTACAATATACTACACTATGATATTTTTTGAACCACATATCATACATGACAATTTTAGACAACATCCTATCATTTTGCACTTTTTGAACCACATAATAATCTATGGGTTTTTTTTTGCCAAGCTATACTATGAACTACAGGCCATACTATGTTATTCTTGAAAAGTATACTATACTTTGACATTTTCTGAACTACATCCATAGTATCTATGGCATTATACACAGAGTGCTTTGGTTACATGTTGATTTATAATCTAGATTTTTTTTCTGTTTTGTTTTTTGATGGGATTACCACAGACCTGACCGTGAACACCGTTGACACCCACCTGAGGGAGACGCTGCCTAAGATCTCAAGGCTGCTTGGTCGTGGTCTTTCTGGTCCTGCTCCAGAACGTCTTCATCAACTACGTCTTCTTTTGAAGAGGCCCTCAGATGCTGCAATCTCTGACCTTAAGGAGGAACTGCTACTTTCACTCTGTAACGAGACGGCGGTTATTTTAAGACCCAGCTCCTGGCGGCTTTGAGTGAAAGTTTAACACCCATCAAAACAGAACTACAGACAGTTAAATCTGAGCTGTCGGTCAGTATTTCATCAAGTCCGACCCAGCTGCCCTAAAGCACGCTGTGGGTGAAACAGAAACTTCACCCTCCACATCACCGACGACATCGTCACACTCCAAAGCAGAGCACCTGTCTGCTGAATTTTTAAAAGTGGACTATAAATGTGAAGAATGTGAGCAGCAGCAGCCTGTGAGCAGCGGGACAGATGTGATCAGAAAGAAGTCATTTTCTTTTTTCTTTTCTTTCTGGTTGACTTGATGCTGTCAGATGCAGATGTTGGAGCTGATTCTGATCTTTCAGGATAAAAAAGCTGCTTTTCCTTCACAGACTTTTCAGGAAATTATTCTCTCAGGTTTTCTCTGCTATTTATATTTTTTATTATCTGTGATTATTTCATTATTTCTTTATTGTAAAATAAAGTTTGAGGCATAAAGACTCATTTAGTCATTTTATTCCTGAAATGTTTGACGTAGCAGAACTAAACTTCCATTTTCCTTCTTGTACTTTTGATACTAGAACTAAACGTATCTTTAACATGGATCATCTGCTTTTAATGAATCAGCAGCAACATCACAACAACAAATGAGACAATTTTCAACAAATTAATCAAATTGATGTCATTTAAAACTACCAGTCTGTTTTAGTGTCAAATTAAAGCTGATTACTGACAACTAGAACATTAACGTTACTGTTTTAATCACATTTAAGTTTCCTGAACATTACATTAATATCAACCAGCCACAGTTTTTTGAACTTAATGTACCACATTACAGGAACACAACACACTTCAGCTGTTTACATGAAACTCAACACAAACATCCTTAGCTTAATGCTACGTTAGCTTTAATCAAGCTACAACTGAACAGCTAGCTCGGTTAGCATCGCTAACATTAAAGCTAATATTTACTATGCTAACTTTCTTCTCTGGTCAACACACACTGAAACAAACTCCACCAACATCTGGAGTGCATGGCACACATTACATCTGACACTAAAGCTGCATATAAAGTGCATTAAAAGCGGCACCGATACGAAAATAAACATTTACTTACTGAACTATCAGAGTCCTTTCAGTGTCTGCTGGTAGAATCAGCCGAAGGTAGAAAACTGGTTAAAACAAGCCAACGGGCAGGAAAACTGTCTGTGGAAAATGTTGTGCTGCTCCACCGATAAATAAACCAACAGTTATTATATCAGAATTAATCCAAACCAGGAGAGTAGAGTCTCTGCTGCCTCCTCCATAGGACCTGTCATTCATTCCAGACCGGACTGTCAATCAAGTAGTCCCGCCCCCTGGCTTCGCAAAACTTTAACGCTCTATAAAATAATCAATATTGATTTATTTTAAGATCAGCCACCTGATCTCTCATTTTGACCATGAAAACTAACGAAAAAAATCATATACAGTCTATGCACTGTAGTCTGTGCGGCTCTACACTTGCTGATGACCACTTCCGGTCTCAGAAAATGAAAAAACGGACCTTTTTTCGTTTGTCTCTTACTCATTTTACTTTCTTGTTATTCTAAATATAAAACGAAAATCAAAGCATTTAAAAAAAAATCGTATATCCCCTTTTGATCATGAAAAGGAAAAACGCCTTGTATTTCAATTTAATTTTTTGTATTTTTAAACGAAAATCAAATAACCACTCATTTTTTGTTTTTCAATACTCGTTTCAGAACGGAAAATCCAATTACCAGATCCGTACACGGACCCATAAACCACAATAAACTACAGACACGATAATGGAATGAAATACTCCTTAAATACTGCTTGAATGTGGTACATAACAAGGAAAACAAACAATGCAACTACAAATGGTTTTAAATGGTTATTTAGATATTATTATTATATTATTTAGATACTACACGACATTATATGAAAAACTATTTTATCTGACTAAGATAAATTTTAAGGTTAATATCTTACAGCATCATTTAAAGTACAAATTCACCTCACCAATTCAAATAATAAAGTGAAAAACCTTCTTTCTATCTATCTATCTATCTATCTATCTATCTATCTATCTATCTATCTATCTATCTATCTATCTATCTATCTATCTATCTATCTATCTATCTATCTATCTATCTATCTGTTACCCTACAAAGCACATGAGCTACAGCAGACTTGAAAAACTCTTTTAACAGGATAGTGCACCACTGTGCATATTCAACTCTGTAGTTACTTGTTACTTTTCAAAAATGTATTTGACATTTTTTATTACAGTTTTATTAGCAGTATGATAAAATTTTGGAGTCTGCATGCACAGCTGTTGGGTCCCCTCTGCAACATCAAGTACCATAAAATTATACCGATCCCGAATATGTTGAATAAAAAAAAAAATTTAAAAAAAAAAAAGTCTAATAGTCCTGAATTTAACTTCCATTGGAATTCAACACAGGCTGGAAATCATTTTTACTACTGTAAATTACTTAATATTCTATAATGTACACAAATACATCACATTATACAAAACTATTATTTAGCTGATGAATAAAAATGGATGGATATGCACAATATTTTCCTTAAAAAATATTATGGAGTAGTTTTCCGTTGCCATTTCTAAAAATATATTGTCATGTAAACAGGAATTCTAAAATAATAGATGTTCAAAGTACCACTGAAGCAAATGTCTTTCTCCCCCCCTTTTTTTTTACTTCTTTCTGATGCTCCTCACTGTTCCTTTTGATTTCACACTTGATCCAGGCTAATTAAAACATATCTTCTTCCACATACAGAAAATTTGTGTGAAAATGAGTTATGTGGAAACAACACAATGACATCAAAACTGATTTATTGATCAATGAGAAGTGCTTGTGTTAACTGGCATACAGCTTCACAAATCACACAGGTGTGTTTCCATCTTGTCGCACACACACAGACATACATATAAAAGGATGTTATTTTTAACGGCCTTTTAACCCCTGAGAATACATAGATTCAGGTCACTTAACAGGCTCGTTGACACTCGATTCAGATATGAAGGATGTTCAAAGATCTTAGAAAAGAGAGCAGCGTACAGTCTTACAAGAAAAGCAGTCTGAGGTATTGAGGAATGTCAGACATGAAAATTTGCATTACGTGTTGTGGCAGGCATTTATATTTGGACAGTTACAAATTTGAGAGAGGTTGGAGTACAGACGGGGGTCTTTTTACGCCATCTGTTTAGAGACCCTCAGACAGGATGTAGTTGGTTGCCATGGCGAGGATGGGGGCTCCTGTTGGGACACCGGGGAAAGGACCGCTGGACCCGGCGATGTCAATGTGGGAGTACGGCAGAGGAGCGTCAGAATCCACACCGTGCTGTGGTGGAAAGTAATAATACAGATTAATCACTGCACGTCTTTAACATCATTAGTGTCCTGAAGATAAACAATATGGTCTAGTGATGTGTGAGCACCTTGTCCAGCCCTGAGGCCATGATGAGGAACGCTGCAGGGGTCTGATGTCCTCGAGGTGTCGCTGAGGACGGCAGGTTGTTGGACTGCAGAATGTCCTCGTACTCAGACTTGCCCTTGTGGAATTCGTAGTCCTCTCGTCTGATACTGGACACCTCGAACACATCGCCCAGCTCCTCTCCAGCTGCAAGAGAGGATGAAGATCATATGTTAGATTCTGGAAAAGGTTCAGTTTCCAAGTATTTGAACCAACCAAAATAGCGACATCTGCTGGGCAACATGTAGCACTGCATTTATTAAAAACAATGAAGTCCAGGACTGCGATGAAACACTGAGTGGTCTCTCCATTGCCATAATTACTTTGTCTGCTAATTGTTATATTGTAAAGAATGAGTATGTTTTAACAAAGCACATCCTGTATTCAACACAAGAAACTCCCCCCTGAAAGAAGTGCTACATTAGTAGGCAAACATTGTCATATAATACTTGCTAATTATTCTCTATAAAGTCCTGACAAATGAATGTAAGACACAAAATCACCCAAACTGTACCATGGCATGGTTTGGTTTGACCAGCAAAATCCAAAACACAGTCAGTTTATTATAATATTACACTGACAAAAGTACAGAATGCTTTTTAGCTTCAACAGTTAAAGTCGCCCCGTGGTTGTTGATTCAGTAAAACTTCTTTATGTGTATCAATGTTGTATATTTAGAAGTTTTTTCCATGAGAATAATTTCGTCCTGACTTAAAATGTATTAGAGAGTTGCTTCCTTTTGAATGTGCAGATCTACAAAGTCCCTGCCTCTACCTAAAGTTCAACTACTCCACACTATACGATGGCAATTTTAATATTCAAGTATCTGGGCCATGTTAGAACCGGAAACTGTTTCCAGATAAGACAGATAATATAAAAGGTCCCATGCCAGGATTGATTGCTTAGGTTTGTTATGTTTGAACCCATGTTTTTGAGACTGTCATTAGCACACTGCGAGCAGCAAGGTGGACAATGGTCAGCTGTTCCTCTCGTAACTGTCCTCAAACAGTCCAAAATGCAGCTGCTCGTCTTTTAACAGGAACTAACCGGAGATCCCACTTCACCCTGGTCCTATCCTCTCTTCACTGGCTCCTGATCAATTTTTGCGTACATTTTAAAATACTGGTGCTAACTTTTAAGGCTTTACGTGGCCAATCACCACGGTACATCTCCGTCCTCCTTCACCACTACACCTTGAATAGAGCTCTCAGGTCAGGTCAACAAAAATTACTTGTCCCTCGTTCTGAGTATAAAACCTGTGGTGACTGCATTTTCTAAGCTCTTCCGCTGCTTTCTTTTATTTGTTGTTTTGATGCACTGTATTTTAGCTGCTGCTCCCCTGTTTTAACAGTTTATTACCTTTGTAATTATTGTTTTTATCCTTGTTTTGTTATTGTTGTAAAGCACCTTGTGATTTTGTGTCTGTGAAAAGTGTAATATAAATAAATTTTACTTTCTTACTTACTATGGTGTTTACCGCTTGTTTTATGATATGTCTTCTACCATGTAAAAACAACTTATGGACATGTCAAAACACCTGGGGGCTTGAAAATAAATGAAATAACTCAAGGACCACTTTTAGCCATTTCTTCTTTGTCAGAGGAGCAGGTTCAGTTTGGTTTATTTTGTGGGGATACCACAATACCACTGACCGTAAAGGCTTCATTTGTAGTTGAAAGCTTTTTAAGTAAGTACACTTTAAATATTTACTGATACAAGGTCAAGAGAGTGCTCCAACACTCAGATTTATTGCTTTCTCACCTTTCTGCCACTGAGCAGCATTCCCACTGCGATGGGCCGGTCCATTATCCATGATAATCTACAACGAGAAGTTCCAAACTGAGACTACGCAGTGGTTTTTGCTGCACTGAAGTGTGGATATTTAATATTCACAGGTGTTTTGTGTTATCTGTGTTTCAGCAGTACTCACAGAGTAGCTGGGTCCCATGGCTCGGATGGCATGACCGGTCAGAGTAGCGATGGTAAACAGCTGAGGAGACGTCTCACGTACTGCCTGCAGAGACACAAAGGGTACGATCGCACTCAGAAGGGATAGAACCTGAAGAATAACTAGTCGAAAAGTGATTTTAATGAGATGTTCTTACTTTCTCCTTCATCTCACAGAGCAGGTCCACCATCACCATACGCCCCTCAGCATCAGTGTTTCCCACTCGCACTCTGCGACCCGCGCGGGAAACCACCAGTTCATCGGCCACGTAGCAGTCTGACAAAACACGAAGATAAATGAAGTCAGCCGATGAGAGGAGGCGCCAAAACTTCGATTAAAATCAGAGAAATGTCAGCAGGAGTAAGTGAACCACACTGACCTGCACCCACACTGTTCCTCACCATGGCCATCGTGCCAATAACCTTCAGGTGTTTGGGCTTCAGGTGGGCTAAAATCTGGAGGGGAGGAAGGGATCAATATTTGAAACAAAACCTCAAATTTCACCATCCAAGTTAAAATTTACTGCTCCTGGGAAGTTCAAATGACATAAATAATGCAAACGTGGCCTTGCAAGGAGGAAAATATTCATTTCTCTAATCACGGCTCAGCAGCATCCAGGTTAAGGTCACCCACAGTGCTGAGGATTTATTACTCAGATACAGAGGTGGAGTCGTTCACCTGGAAGAAGCCGGCAACAGCAGCAGCTCCACATTTGTCCCTGTGCATCCCGGCCATGATGCCGCCGGCCTTAATGTCTGCTCCACCCGTGTCGTAGGTGATACCCTGAAAACGCCACAGAACCAAGTGGTCAGTCATGCACAGATACAGTAAATGCTCATATTCCTTTCTTACACTTACCTTAAAGAAGAGCTACAATTCATGATTATTTTTATTATCAAGTTTCTGCAGAATCCTGATTTCTGTTTAATCTATAGATTATAGAAAATGGTGAAAATGTCAAGATGACTTCTTCAAATGTATTGTTTGTAAAACCTGACAAACCACAGATATTCAACACAAAGAAGTATATTTAATGTTATTTAAGTTAATGTTATACTAGTTCAAAGGCAGATGTATGAGTCTTGTCACACCTTTCCCACCACCATGAGTGTTTTCTGGACCGGTCCTTCTCCACAGTACTGCAGCTTGATGACTCTGCCCTGGTGACGAGGGATACCTGTAAGCAGAGGAGACAACAAATTAATATGTGACTTCTTATTAAAAAAACAACATCTAAGCCCACGTTAATAGAAGTGTTTAAAAAAAAAGTTTTCCTACTGTTGGCACAGCGGTTGACAGCTGCCAGACATGGATATTCTTTCTCCAGAATCTTCAGGTCGCTCACAACTTCCACCTGGATGTAAATAAACAGTTATTTGTTTATGATGTTTGGGGCTAGAAAAGTAGTTTAAAGACCCACCAAACACCTACATAACTGTTCTAGACTGAAACTGTTTCTACACATTTTCCTAATTCTGATTTCATACAGCACATAATGTTCCTTTCTACCTTCACAGGGCTGTCCTTGAAGAGCTCCTGGACGTAATCAGCCACCCGAGGAGCAGCCATACGTTCAGGGTCTGAGCCTCCAATGTCACGATATGCCAGTCTGAGGAGGGAAATGAGGGCAGCTGGTGAGTGAACGAACAAACACAACCTGTGAAATCTTAGCTGGGAATCAGGTGAAGTGTCAGACTCACCTGCCGCTCTCCAGAGCGTTAGCGAGCTCCACCATCTTCTTGGCCTGAGCCTCTTGTGCTGCCCACAGCCCCAGAACACACACCTTGTAGTCTGAGGGTTTTACTTTACCCTCCCTCACCTCAAGGGGCTGGAAATAGAGAATACAGCAAGTCAGAGTGTTTTTTGCAAACGTGTAAAATTTTTTGAGGTTTCAAATTAAGAGGCCCTGTTCAAAGGAATTGTGTTGTATCTCAATTCAAGTGTCAGCTGAGATGAACTATTGTTCATACATGTCTGCAGTGACCATTTCGCCGAAGTCTGCAACCCATAAAACCACACTGTCGCCTGATGTGGCTAAGATATATAGACTAACTGCACAAAAAAAACTGTTGTCATGGACCAACAGTATTTGATTTACACAACTCAAATGCAGCCCTGAGCAACCCTGCTGTGGATTTAGTGAAATAAAACATGGATCTAGCGACTGTGATGCGTCACCCATTCACTTGAGGACTATTGTTTGAAAGCCTCAGCAGCAGTGACCATAAAGGGATAGGGATGCAGCACTAAATATACTACAAATACGAGAGAAAATATGTCTGACTATGCATGGCAGATCTTGACAAACTGTATATATATATATATGGAATCCAGTATATTAGGAATGGAATAATAGCAACAAAAAAAAAAAAACAACAACCACAAGACAAATGTGGCTTCTATAGGATGTAACAGGCAGGAGGACACAACTTGTCAAGCACAAGGTCGACATACTATAAAACACACCCTGCTTTGTCATCTATTTTAAAAATCGCTGCAGCAGAAGCAGGGATATCCTGATTTTTTTTGCTGCTACTACAGATCAACCTCCAAAAAACACGGTTCCTGCATTTCCTGTAATATACTGTATATGACTAAGAACTTTTTGATAATCTGTCAAAACTCAGAACACATTGTTGAGCTGCGCACCCACATCTCATAATTAGTAAACTATACTTGATCAGTAGAGATTGTTGTTAAAACAGCCATTGAAGACACTTTAAATACCAAATGTGAGCCCAGTGTTTATGAGCTCTAGATGAGAATTAGATATTCAGGTGTTTCTCACCATGTAAAGAGCATGAAGGGCTCCGAGTGCAGCCACCAAAGTGCTGTTCTTATAGTCCTTGTGTGGAGGAGACACCAGCAGGGGGCGCTGCATGCCAGCTTTCAAGGCCCTGAAGGGACAAAAGGATGAGCAAAGACAGAACAAAA
The DNA here is from genome assembly GCF_022539595.1 of Amphiprion ocellaris. Classification (NCBI taxonomy): domain Eukaryota; kingdom Metazoa; phylum Chordata; class Actinopteri; family Pomacentridae; genus Amphiprion; species Amphiprion ocellaris. The sequence continues at coordinate 31,810,189 of NC_072771.1, read as the reverse complement.
CCTTTATGTAAACCTGCAACATGAGTCTGTAAGAGGAAAGACATTAGCTGCTCTTAACTGACCGTTTGATGCCGTTGACTGCAGCATCACTGAAGCGTCTGACGTCATCGTAGTCGCGGTTTACAGGGCCGGTGGAGGCAAACACCAGGCGGTTACCAGGGAGACCGGGGACCTTGAGGACCACCACCTCCTCACCCAGACCGCTGTCCACCTACAGGCGAAGAAACACCACACAGCAAATCACAGGAAAATCCCTTGATTGAATTTGACATGATCCACTTCTGATTACTACCTGTATTGAAAAAATATACAAGCTCTTCTCAGATTATAAAGCACATCTGACTAAGAATTAACCTCTTATGAGTTCTAATAACTTCATTATCTCATTGTAGACATTTGGCATGTAATTTATAACTGGACAACATGCAATGTTTGCAGCAGAAAATGCACAAATGCAAAGAAAGCAGTTAAGATTATATGAATACACACCGTATGACCAAACATAAACTTTTTCCTACAATTCTACAATTTCATTTAGCAGGTGCTTTTATCCAAAGAGACGCACATCTGAGACTAGATGCAACACAAGCAAGGATCTAATCAGGAGAAAACAACCTGGATAAGTGCCATAAAACAAGTTCAAGTGTGATAATAGGACCTAGAGACCTATAGACAGTGTGGGAGTTAATAAGAATTTTTTATTTTTATTTTTTTGCAGTCTGTCAAGTGCAAAGTGTTCAGTGAAGAGCTGTTTTTAAGTCGTTTCTTAAAGACTGAGAGGGATTGTGCAGATCCAGGACAGCTTGGTAACTCGTTCCACCACCGGGGAACCACAGAGGAGAAGAGTCCAGCTATGGATCGGCCTTGTTGTAGCGTTTGGATGAGGCGCCTTTTGTTGGCCGAGCGTAGTAAGCCACAATGAGACCACAATGAGAGAGTCCAGGTAGGAGGGAGCTGTTTTCATTATAGGTTTGTATGCAGGTTTTGAATTATGCGGGCAGCAACAGGAAGCCAGTGAAGCCATCTGAACAGTGGGATGACGTACCATTTTTGGTCGGTGCATTCTGGATCATCTGCAGAGGTTTGATCGTACATGCAGGGACGTCTATCTGAAATTCACTGTATTAGAGATCACTTAGAAGCATTGCTGTGTCACATGATAAAAGTACTGAGACTAGTTTTTGAGTGGAAAAGCACCGAAGGTCGTGAACCTAAGTTTCTTTTTGAGTGAAAGTGTAAGTACTGTCAGCCTGCCTCACTGCGCAGACTTTCACTCTGACATCTTGTATGTCACAGCGACTGTCTCTTCTGCTGCAGAAAAAGATTTTGTTCTCATTAAAGGAAAACCAAGAAACAACGACCCTGACTGCATAATGTTCATTGATAAGTTGAAACCTGCCAGGAAGGAGCTGCAGTCGTCGATGTGTGATACGATATTCCTCATTAGTGGTGAAACTGATGTCAATATAGAAACAGATAAAGATCGGGCGATGAAATGTTCTGTGGTAGAAAAGCAGAAACTTACAGAGCTGTAGTCCTGCAGAGGAGCTTTCAGACACTCGAGGTCAGAGGGCAGAGATTCATGACTCTGGGTCACCAAGACGATGCCATCAAAACTAGAAAACAAGCAACACCATCACCTAAAGACTTACCAACAAACAGGCGGCTAAAGAGGAAGTGCAGCATTCCTTGTCTTTTCATTCATACTCACTTCTGGTTCTTGAGGTCGGTGGTCCACTCGACGGGCTGGACTCTGGACAGAAAAACAAAGTGCAGCGTCAGCATTTCAGAAAAACAAGGCTGAGTCAAGACATGTCAGACACAGATGCAATCAGGCAGGTTTACAATGCAGGTCAATGATAACAGAGTGGGGTAAAGTCTCTGAGACCTTTGAGATTTACAGCTTTAGAATCTAACAGGTACATTTATTCGGTTATTAGGTTGTCTGAGGATTATTGTCCCAAGACTTGGCACTGTGTGTGCAGTTTATAGGAACAATCACTCCGTCTGCGGTGAATTACAGCACAGACAGGCTTTTTCACACTCGTCAGACGCTTCAGGCGTCATATGACACTGGAAAGGAAGCAGGGGAAGACTGAAAGTGAAATCTCAGCAAGAAACATTGTGTGCTTTTAGTGGAAACACAATCCAGATTGGAACAAAATAAGAGGATCAGATTCTTTTACTTTGATCTGTGAATGAACACTGGAGCTCCAACTAACAACTATCTTCCAATGTTGATTAAAGAGTTAATCATTTTTCGTGTGGCTTAAAAAATGTCAGAAAATGGTGAAAAATGTTGAAGTCCATGATGACCATTGTCTTATTTTGTCCACAACTCAAATATTTTCAGTTTACTGTCTGAAAAATGAAAATATTTGCATTTATGAAGCCAGAATCAGAGAATTTAGACTTTTTTTCCTTTAAAAAAAATACTCAACCAATCACTTGATTATCAAAATATTTGCAGAATAATTTAGAAGTTTACGAATAGTGGATTGATTGATGATTTTATAGCAGGAGACAGATTTTTATTTAAATTTTTTTTTACGCTAATCAGATACTTCAGGTATCATATGACACTACAATAGAAATCCAAGCAAAAAAAACACCAGAGCAGACTGATCAGATTTGGGCTGTAACTAATTATTCTTTCATTGTTAATTATTTTCTCGATTAATCAATTAGTTGTTTGGGCTGTAAAATGTCAGAAAATGGTGAAAAACGTTGATCAGTGTTCCTCAGATCCTAACATGACAAATGTCTTGTTTTGTTTACGGTCATAGAGTAGAAAGGAAAGCAGGAAATATTCAAATATTAGAGGCTGGAATTAGACAATTTAGACTTAAATTCTATTTTTTTTGAATTACCCAAAACAATTAATCGATTATCTAAATACTTGGAGATTAATTCAATAGTTGCAGCTCTAATAAACATAGCATTTTACAATATAAGCTTATCTAATAACTAACGTTAACTCGCCATTATAGACTGCAGCTGTGTGCAAAGCAGCTCATCAGACAACAATAAAGCCTTCATGACTTTCATCAGCTGTTAGTTCATTCATGCATAGAAACGACGCACGTTAGAAAACCGTTTTACCGACTCTAAATGTAGCCGTTTACAATGAACGCCGACGTTAATCCCACCTGGTGCACATTTTGTCCTCCTCCTCCGGCGTCTTCAGGGTGAAAGAGGCAGCTGAACGCCGGTAAGAACCGTTTCTTCCGCGAACTGCGCTCCGCTCGGTCACGTGATCCCTTAAGTTACATTCGCGCTGCCTTCACGGACTCACGCAGCTCGGAATTACAAATATCTCCGTCTTAAAATGCTAATTCAGCACCATAATAAAGCAGGATGAAACTCTAAGTAGCTAATTTCAGTCAATTATGAAGTCTGCTTGGAACTAGTTTGATATTTCAATCTACAAAAGCGAAAATTTCGCTCGGATACACAGCAGTTTTAATCGAATAAGCTAAAATTCCCACCGCACTTGGAAAGCGTCATGGGATCACAGTAGGGAATTGTAGTTTCCAGCGCCGATTCAACAAAAGCAAAAAAAAAAACAAAACAGCATCCGACTATTATATCAAGAATATTGCAATTTATTTTAGCAATATTTTACAAATATATTGTAGCGTCCGACTGGACGGAAGAAGGAGGCAGGAGACGTTGTCAACGTTCCGACGCTTTAATAGCCCACCGAACACAGAACACGGTTACTGTCGGCCGTAACCACGCCAAAACAAAAAGAACAAAAAAACCGACAACCACAGGCTAGGCTCGTTCCTAATCTCAGCTTCATGCGCGCTCACGAACACACGCTCCCAGGCACACGCTCGCTTACCTCGGTCACACGCTCGCTCCGCCCTCCACCTGTCACATTCACATCCATGCACACACACACACAGTAACAGCCTACTGAACATCCTGCCTAACAGTGATGAAACATAACTGCAGGGTTGCTACACTGCCCCCCCCTCACCGAGCCCCTCGCCCCGAGGGGTCACATAAAAAGTCCCTGAGGTGGCCCGGAGGCCTTCTCTGTCTCTGCCGTCGCCTTGACGTGAACACCAGCGGGGGCGTTTGCGGAACAGTCTGTTGCTGAGCCGGGGGGGGGGGGCGGCCCCGGGGGTCACCGGGGGGGGCTGGCAGGGGAAACAGTCCATGAGTCTGGGGGCGTGGCTGCCCTGTTTCTCCGGGGTGGTGTTCGGTGTTCACGGCGCTGATGTGGGCGGGCGTTGCCCCTGTATGGGGCCAACCTGTCTCTGTGGAGGACCACACGTCTCGCTCTGGGGGGCAGCTGGACCCTGTACACCACCTCACCCAGCTTTTCCACTACCTCACAAGGCCCCACCCAGTGACAGTCCAGTTTTGGGCACCGTCCTTTCTTTCTTTTGGGGCTATACACCCACACCAGATCCCCAGCCTTGAAGTCCCTGCCCTTAGCTCTCGTGTCGTAGTTGCGTTTCTGTCTCACCCCCGCTTTCTGTAGCTGGTTGCGGGCAAAAGCGTGAGCTGACTCCATCCTGTCCTGGAGCCTGCGAGCATATTCCGGCCCTGGTGGTACCGCTGGGGCATCTGGGGGTTTGCCAAAGGCCATTTCTGCAGGCGTCCGCAGTTCTCGTCCCAGCATGAGAAGGGCAGGTGTACACGAGGTGGAATCCTGTACAGCTGACCGGTAGGCCATCAGGACGAGGGGGAGGTGCACGTCCCAGTCACGCTGATGTTCTGCAGTGAGGATGGCGAGTTGCTTTCCCAGGGTTCTGTTGAACCGCTCAACGAGACCATCGCTCTGGGGGTGTAAAGGTGTGGTTCGGGTCTTTCGCATACCCAGCCGCTCACACATCGCTGCAAACACCCCCGACTCAAAGTTCCTCCCCTGGTCGCTATGGATGGTCTCGGCGGCCCCAAACCTGGCAAACATGCCTTCCACCAGAGCATCTGCAACAGTTTCTGCTTCCTGGTCAGGTATGGCGTATGCCTCCGGCCATTTTGTGAAATAGTCCATAGCAGCGAGGACATAACGGTTCTTTTTGTCAGTGAGGGGAAACGGGCCCATTATGTCCACTGCCACTCTTTCCATCGGGGCCCCCACTGCTGTCTGTTGCAGCTGGGCGCGGGATTGATCCAGGGGACCCTTGTGCGCAGCACAAAGATCACAGCGCCGGCAAAAGTCCTCCACGTCTCTCCTGAGCTGGCCCCAGTAGAAACTCTGCCGGAGACGCCGCAGGGTTTTCGAGACCCCAAAATGACCTGCTCCAGCGGTCCCATGAGAGGTTTTTAACACTGCTTCCCTCAGTGCTCTGGGAACCACCACTTGCCACCTCTCCTCCCCTGTAGCTGGTTCTTTCCAGGCTCTCTGGAGCACTCCATCCTTCACCCGCAGCGCCTCAAAGTTTGCACACAGTCCTTTAGTGGCAGGAGAGTACCTGGTAACTTCCTCCCACTGGGGCTTCTGTCCTGACTCCACCCACTGCAGCACCGGTTGCAGGTCAGAGTCCTGTTCCTGCTGCGCCCTCCATTCAGGTGTGTCAACAACCTGTGTTTCTCTACAGGTCGGCTCCTCCCCATCACGCCTGAGGCCTCGCTGCTCCTCCACCTGGAGCTCCTCCTCCCGGGCCTCCCGCCGTTCACAATACCGGCAGCCGTCAGTGGCGCAGGGGCGGCGGGACATGGCGTCGGCATTAGCATGGCGAGTTCCAGCTCTGTACTCCACAGTGAAGGTGTACGGTGCTAGTTCTTCTAGCCAGCGTGCAATCTGTCCTTCCGGCTCTTTGAAGGACATCAACCACTGGAGAGCTGAGTGGTCTGTCCTGACAGTGAATGGTAAGCCACAGAGGTAGTATCTGAAGTGACTCACTGCTCTCACAATCGCCAACAGCTCCCTGCGTGTCACACAGTAGCGTCGTTCAGCTTTATTGAAGGTTTTGCTGAAGTATGACACCACTTTCTCCCCCTCCGGTCCCTTCTGGCTCAGCACCGCTCCCATTCCCACGTCGCTGGCGTCGGTGTCCAGAATGAACGGCAAATCGGAGACTGGGGGGGTGAGAACAGGGGACTCCGTCAAGGCCTTCTTCAAAGAGCTGAAGGCCTGCTCACACTCTGCTGTCCAAACGAAATCAGTGTCCTTCTGTTGCAGGCGAAAGAGGGGTGCAGCTATACAAGAGAAGCCACGCACAAACCGCCTATAGTAGGACGCCAGCCCAATGAAGCTCTTGAGCTCTCGCAGGTTGGTGGGGGCTGGCCAGTCTTTCACTACACACACTTTTTCCTCCAGCGTGCTGATGCCCTCTCCTCCAATCCTGTGCCCCAGAAACTCCAACTCCCTCTTCATGAAGCAGCACTTGTCAGGGTGAAGCTTCAGTCCTGCCGCTGCTATCCTCTGCAGAACCCGCCGCAAAGCTTCCAACGCCACTCTGAAGGCACTACCATGGACCAAGATGTCATCCAGGTAGACCAGACACTCCTGTCTGGGGATGTCAGCCAACACCTTTTCCATCAGCCGTTCAAATGTGGCGGGAGCGTTGCACAGGCCAAAACAGAGGACCCGAAACTGCCACAATCCTCTTCCAGTGCAAAAAGCAGTCTTTGGCCTGGCTGAGGGGCTGAGGGGTACCTGCCAGTATCCACTGCGCAGGTCCAGTGAAGAAAACCAGGACGAGCCAGACACCAAGTCCAGCGACTCGTCAATGCGGGGTAGTGGATATGAGTCTTTGGTGGTCACACTGTTCAGTGGCCTGTAGTCGACACAAAACCGCATCTTCGGACTCTTCTTCTTGTTGACCATCACAACCCCCGAGGCCCAGGGGCTGTCAGATGGCTCAATGATGCCAGCCTTCAGCATCTCCTCGATCGCGTCGTCAGCTGCTGCTTGGTGAGCCATGGGGAGACGCCGAGGGCGTGTCTTGATGGGTTGTGCATCACCGGTGTTAATTTCGTGCTGCACCAGGTGTGTCAGGCCCACTTCCTCCTCTGTCAGTGCAAAAATGTCCTTAAACTCAAACAGCACCTGCCACAGCTCCTCTTGCTGTTCAGGTTCCAAGTTGTCACAGCTGCGCTTCCATATCTCTCTCACTGCAGCCAGTCTGTCTGTGGTGGAGGGCTGCACAACGGCTGCAGTAGGGAAGGAGGGGGGCGCAGGAGTGGAAGGAGAAGCTTGGGGTGTGGGGTCTGGCCCATAGTGGATCTCGGCTGCTCTTGCAGCTCCCAGTTGTAGTCTCAGAGTCTGTGTGGGGTGTACAAGTTTCACTGTTGGGCCCTCTGGGAAAGCCAGCGTATTCCACCCCAAGTCTAGCACACAGCGGGCGGCCCTCAGGAAATCAAGTCCTATAATGCAGGGGTCTTGGACTGCTGCAACCCACACCTTAAAGTCCATTACAAGCCCTCCAACCTGCATAGCCACCGTTCCTCTTCCCAGCATAGGGGTGAGTTCGCCCGTCACTGTCCGCAGTTTCACCTTCGTAGGTTCCAGCAGTGTCCCCGCTGGGATCACATCTGGTCTCATCAGTGTCACAGTGGAACCCGTATCAACTAGGGCTACGCACTGGGTCTGTGGCAGGGTAACGGGGACATGGCAAAAGTCGCCCGAATGTGTCCAGCCCACCACTCTCGCAGACTCGGTGGTGTCATCTGCTTCTGGGGGGAGTGGAGCAAGGCTCCCCCGTCTGTGCCGCTGTGCTCCGGCAGCTGGATACGGAGTGGGGTGGGGCACAGGGACAAGGGTCTGCGTCGCCCCCTCTATGCAGACCCCTTGCCGTTTCCCTGGGCACCAGCCTGTTTAGGGCACTGTACGCTGATGTGGCCAGCCTGACCACAAACCCAGCACACTGGAGGACTGCGACGAGGACGGGTGTTGTTGCGTGGTGGTTGCAGCGACGCAGCCCGGACTAGTTCGGTCAACTCAGCAGCCCAAGCCGGCTTCTCTAGGCCGGGATCTACCTCAACTGCAGTTCTCACAGCGGGTCTGCCGTCGATGTTGTCGCCCTCTGCAGGACCTCCAATAATCTCCCTCTCCAGCGCAAGCTCCAGTGCCTCCTGCAGGGTGCGGGGATGCGCCAGTTGTGTCTGAATGCGCAGCTCTCTGGGTGTTATGGCACGGATGAACTGGTCCCGGGCCAGCTCACTCTGCACATCGGTGGGCATGTGGGCATACGCTTTCCTTGTCAGGGTCTCTATGTCGTTAGCCAGTAAACGAAGTGGCTCACCTGGCTGTCTCTGTCGGTTAGACAGCTCTGAGCGCAGGACCCCAGGCTGATTACACTGTCCAAAACGGCGTTGAAGAGCCCCAACCAAAGCCCCATAGTCACCTCTGTCACCTGGGCTAAGCAGCAGCAGGCATGAGAGCGCATCCTCTGTGAGGCAAAGGGCTAACTGGAGTGCTTTGTCTGTCTCTGACCAGCCCGCAGCACGTGCTAACAGTTCAAATTGTGCATGGAAGGCATCCCAGTCTGCCTTACCAGTGTATTTCGGCGTCTTCACTTGGAGCTGGCAACCACGGGCGCCGCCATCTTTGTTCACGTTCGGCGTAGCGTCACAAGCGGGCGATGCTCCCACACCACTGCACTTCTCCCTGCTGGACGGGCCGAACCCAGCGTCAGCAGCCAGCTCCCTAGCCGCATGTCTCAGGCGGGCCATGTGCTCCGCCGAGTGTCCAAATTCAGTGTCACTCCGCCACATACCGTCATAAGCATTGTCCAACATCTCCTCTTTGAATTTCGGCCGAGCGTCGGTCTTTTCTCGCCGCGAAGCCATTCCGTCTGCAGGCGGGCTAGCGGCGGCCAGCGGCGCGGAAGCCTCGTTGTTTTACTTCTGACACCAGTGTAGCGTCCGACTGGACGGAAGAAGGAGGCAGGAGACGTTGTCAACGTTCCGACGCTTTAATAGCCCACCGAACACAGAACACGGTTACTGTCGGCCGTAACCACGCCAAAACAAAAAGAACAAAAAAACCGACAACCACAGGCTAGGCTCGTTCCTAATCTCAGCTTCATGCGCGCTCACGAACACACGCTCCCAGGCACACGCTCGCTTACCTCGGTCACACGCTCGCTCCGCCCTCCACCTGTCACATTCACATCCATGCACACACACACACAGTAACAGCCTACTGAACATCCTGCCTAACAGTGATGAAACATAACTGCAGGGTTGCTACAATATAATAACCGCGGCTACACTGCGTCGCTGGTAGATTTTTAATAATTTACTTTTGTGCTTCTTGAGCTCATTGACGCTGAAGTTGGCTTGTAATTCACCAGTCAAGGGAAAAATTAAGGAAAACTTAACTCTGCCTTTATTCAATTTGTGAAGGGAAGGTGCAAAAACTTAAAAATGAATGAATAAATGAATTAGACGTCCCTGTTTTTGTTTCTGCATTGCAGATCACATTAGACCAGATCCAAATCCCAAAGTACTGGTCAAATCTGGACTAATTGCCCTAAAAAAAGTATATTTTCATGATGTAGATGTAGACGACAGCATGTACTTTGTGAGGGCAGCTGCAATATGTTTTTAAAGTATGTTTTTTAAAATGCACGTAGCTCTGATTTAATGTCTTTTACATACAAAAAAAACAAACAAAAACAAAACAGTATGATCTCCCTTTTTGGCATCTTCACAAATGGAATAGAGATTTCACACATCAGAAACTGCATTTTACACAATTGTTAGCCTCTGTAGGACAAAGTAATCCAGATCTGACCTGTCCTTACCTGGTGATTTTAGATCAGCATACAACAACCAGAAGAATGTTTTGAAATCTTCAATTTTTGCATTTTAACAATTAGAAAAAGGGTTTCATTAATTTTGAAGTGAGTTTCAGGCAGCATTAATTATGTAAAATGTCCAACAAGGCTATACATCAATATAATGTCCATATAAACTAATAGTTGCTCACTTGGTGCTGTAAATTAAGTTTCCCTTAACTTTCCCCTTACGGCTGATTCTGGCGCCGACTTCAGCGTCTAATGGACTACAAACGCAACCCGGAAGTAGTCTGAAGAAGAAGTGTTTTCTGTGCAGAAGTGGAGGTGAGTGTTGAGTGAACAGAGTGCAAAGGGCGGACAGAAGCAGTAGTTGTACGTTTCAGTGGCTCGTTGCTCTGGAAATGACATTTTATCAGAGATAAGCGGAATTCCAGCAGGTCGAGCTGCAGGTAGGCAGAGTTCAGCTGCAGCCGAGTTCAGGCTCTTCTCTCCTTGTTTAGGATTTGCAGCTCAGTTCTCACAGTGAGAACAGATGATCGTTATTATAATGTGATTGATAGGTATAGTAATATAATCTGCACTTGTTCCATCTTGCAGCCTTTTGTCTCCAAACCGGTTGGAGTTCGGTTCACACTGTGTTCTGATGTTCTGCTCTGGTGATTTTAAAGGCTAATAAACAAATAAAACAATGGAGGCTACTTTTCAGGAGTGTATTTTTCATTGTGTCGTATTTGCAGCGTTTTCAGTTGCAACCGTCCAAAGTTCATAGAGATTAATTTAAATAAAGACATGTATTTATAGGACATTTCACGGCAAGCCCAGTGCAAATAATATATCAGAACACATGAACTGTACTTGACTTTTAATTTAATCCCAATATGTCAATTGAAACTGCATAATTTTCTGGTGCCAGCATATTAAATGTGAACATTTGCTACTTTGCACCATTTCATACAAATTTAAAGATAAAAAATCACAGTTGTTTTTTAGTGCCTTGTGTAACATTTCCACCTTTGAACTGCAGTGAACCATCTCAAAAACAAAGATTCAGACTTCCAGGGTTTGATATGTAACAAACCTAAAGAACCAATCCTGTCGGGTTTAGTAGTTTGGCTTTTTTGTTTTGAACATGTACGGCTGAAATACACCAATATGTTTCCCACTGTGTAGCAAAAAGTAGCTTTACAGCGTTGTAGGTGAGCTGGTGTGCTCAAGCTGCAGTGAACAGGAAAAGGTGAGTGGACAGATCAGCACATTCAAGATGAAGCAGCAGAATAGAGTTGCATCTAAGCTATATTTAGACATGAAGTGATTTTCTTTCATAGAAAATATGATAGAGATGAGTTTTCAGGTGTTAAATCAACCACTGCAGAGGGACGTTTCTGCAAGAATGATGTGTAAATTTCTCATCACATTCACTGAGAGCTGGACTTCTCAGTAAAGTAGTGGCTTCTTGTGTCAAACATATTTGCATTTTTTATAGATTCTGGATGTTTGAATGAGAGACAGAAACCAATAAGAGATGGAAAATATCCTAAGCAAAGTATTTTTGTGTCATAAAACATGTCTGGGAAGATCCTCTTTGCTGAAAATACATTTCTTACCTTGTTAACAGGTCAGTATGGTGTTTTTATATGCTGGAAGACTTATTTGAGTGAAATAAACAATGAACAACATGAAGCTGCTGTGTACAGACTCTAACATAAAGTCTGATTTAAAGGGATTCATATGTAACAAACCTCTGTACCCCTTAATGGAGATATTCCATTAAAAATCAGCCGTTTCCAGCTAGAATAGTCATTTACCGAATTAACAATGTCTGGACTGGATTTCTGATTCATTTAATGTTATCTTCATTGAGAAAAACTATTTTCTTTCAAAAATAAGGACATTTCTAAGTGACCCTACACTGTTGAACATTGTGGTTTTAGACTGAGTAACAGTGGGGTGCTTGAGCTCTATCAAGAGGGAAGAAGTGAGTGGAAAGAGAGGCAGCAGTTTCATATTCCCTCACATTCATTATATATATGTAAGCCATTATAAGGCAGGAAGGGAAGAAAGCTTGTGAATATGTACCTTTGACACGCAGAGATGAATTTTTAGGGGTTTAATCAATGACAGCAGAGGGACTTTAAACTCACTTTGGTGAAGTTTTGGACTTTCTGTTTGACAAAATAAGTAATCTGAGCCGTAATAAGGACTTTCTTCTATTTTATGACATATAACACACTAACAAGTAATAGCTCAGTTGGAAAAAAAAGGAGTAATTTAATTTCTGGATCAGGCGTGACCTATAAGAAAAAGACAATCTCATTTGCTGTTTGTTTAGTTTGTCATCTCTTCTCTCCTGTTTTCTTTCCCCTCATCTTCATCAGATGAGGCTTCCTCTTCGCTCCTTTTGCATCTTCAGGAGTTTAATCTGTCGAAGGCCAACAACAGCAGACGCACGGAGGCGAAACTCAAGCAGTGCGGCGATGCGTCTGGTGCAGTTTCGTCGCCACGGCGATGGAGGAAGCATCATCAGGGTGGGAGTGGAGCTGGGCGAGGGGCTCGGTGTGGTGGATCTGAAGGCGTTTGACCCCTCCATGCCCTCCACGATGAGAGAGCTGCTGGAGCTGGGAGACAAGGGTCTGGAGAGCGCACACAGGTATCAAACACAAGCACTTACATTCTTATTATTTATAAATATCTCCTGAATCCGTCATCGTTTCCATTTTGTGTCTTCTCCTAGAATCAGCGTCCGCCTTCTCCTCAGCCTCATCTTCCAAATAAATCATCTTCACAGGAGCCGTAATCTCAGTAATCAACAAGTTTAATCATCGTAGCTGTACATTGCATACTTCCATCTTCTTCTAGATGATTAGGATGCCTTGAATTATTCTTATATCATCACTGCCTTTCTAAATCAACATACTCGTCTTCATTAATCATGCTAATGGTAAAGCGTCGTCATCTCCTTCAGTCAACATCCTTAATGAACAACTTCCTGTTTTTGATCAATCACCAAATCATCCGCTACTTAGAAATCTTTCTAAATATACTTGAAGTATTTTCTTCTTCTTCCATCCTCTCTGTTCTCCTAAAAGTTTTGTCTTCCTCAGCGGCTATCGTTTTTCCTCCATCATCATTTGTTCTTTCTAAATCTTCATCATTCTCTTCCTCCTCAGAGCTCTGGCGTCCGGTCAGTGTTTGGTGGATCGAGCCGACATCCAGCTGCTGCCTCCCGTCTCGGCCCCAGAGAAGGTGGTTTGTGTCGGGATGAACTATAAGGACCACTGCCTGGAGCAAAACGCCCCGATCCCCCAAAAACCCATCATCTTCAGCAAGTTCCCGAGCGCTATCACGGGTCCGTACGATGACATCATTCTACCCACAGAGAGCCAGGTGAGGGGGAGCAAGGAAAAATCATTTCTGGTTTTAAAGAAGAGGCAACAAAGTTGTGCACCAAAAGATAAGAGAGAAACAATGGTCTAGCCCAAATAATCAAGAAAATCAAACAAAAGACAAAGAAAACAAACACATTTTAAGATAAGAGATTAACTTTATCTGTCCCTTACCTGGAAAATTTACCAAGATAAGACCATTGTTGGTTCTGAAAGATGAAGTGAGTTGGTTTCTTTGAGATATTAACATTTTTAAATCAGTCCTGTAAGAACCAAAGAGCAGCTGAAAGTGGTGCAGTTCGTTTCTGATTTAGTTAAAAGCAGCAAAGTTGTGTTCAAACAGAGAAGACGACCTGAGGCTGATGATAAAAGCATGGAGGACCAAATCAGATGGCATCGACTAAACTAGAGATGTTAGAATCAGTTTTATTCCTCCAAGGGTTTTCTCATACAACAAATCTGATGTAGTGTTTTGTTGCATAAAATTAAGCACTGACGAATAGAACATTTTTGAAGATGGATAAAGAGATTCTTAAAAAAGCAGGTAATTGCTTTTCTGCAGTAGTTTAACATTTCCTCTGACCCACAGAGAGCAGCACTGAGTGAGTCAGTGTGTCCTCAACTGTTTCTGCTCTGGTACAAATGTGCACCATTTAGTTTAGAAATAAAACTAGAGGAACTGGTTCTCCAGAACTCAGCGTTCTGATGATACCTGCTGAACATCACTGTACTTCGGTTATTAGGATTATGAATGTGAAGCTCCAATTAAAGACAGTTTTTTACCTTTTTACAATATCTATTTGGTGTTTTTTATCTGCTGGAGGTTAGATCATGAGCAAAGCTAACACCATGGCTGAACATTTCTACTCTTACACCACCAGCGACTCTTAAAACACAGATTTCTGGGGTTTTGTACAAAAAAAACGTGAGTTGTACTTAATCTGTTTTAAGGCATGAAGGGATTATTTTATTCTAATTAACTTTGATACACAGATAGGAGTTTTCAGGGGTTTAATCAGTGACCACAGAGGGACTTTAATGTGCGTAATGCTGACTTTATGCAGCGGTTTAGTGTTTTATTGAAGCGACTGTGTTCCTGAAGTCCTGTGGTGTGTCAGATGCCACATACTGTCAGAGATCAGCCTTTTAAAATGAACCAGTGTCACATCATTTCTCCTATCCGTAATATCTGCAACATATTCATCTTGAGACAGTATATTATTAATTAGAACTTAACTGGACCAACACACCAGCTGCTCATACTAGCATACAGTGGTGGAAAAAAGTTTTCAGACACTCCATACATTTGCATGTATATTGCATTAAGAATTACTCTTAGGTCTTCAAGTGCAATTTCTTTTAGTACAATCACAGCCGTACTACTGAACAAATCCTAAAGAAGCCATCAAAAGGCTTAAAATTGATTGGTTCCATAAAAATAAGAAATTTTCAGTATTGGGTCATTTTGGTAGAATTTAGTTTTGTTAGTTTTTCTTGTAAACTATAAACAAAATAATAATTTGTATTTATTTGTGTCTGTCAAATGCAGCCACACCTTTTGAAACACAAAAAACATTTTTCCACAAATATTTCATGATAATGTTTGAGATTGTGCAAAATTTTAAGTGTGTCCGAAAACTTTTTCCCACCACCGTATATCCGTATGGTATTTTAAATCAGTGAAGTCATTTGGAGTCGTTGTGCAAAACAGTATCTGGGAAAATGGAGAAACTCAGTTGTCATTATTGTCAAAATATTTTTGAGAGAAAAAAATGCATTTCTAGCAGAATTTAATAACGTGCAAGTTAAAACTTACTTCACAGGACAAGAGGAGCTTTGTTTCAGCTGCCTCTCAAGCATTTCATCTTGAAGAGTCATGAAAAACATATCAGAAAGCCATTGTAAAATCTAATCACTTCACACTTAATTCAGGTTTTTTGCAGTCAGATGGGGTTTTGTTTGTAGGTATATCAAACAGTCGAGCAACACAATGCCATCAACACACGTTTTGACCACTAACTTCAGACCACATGGCCATATTTAGTTGTGTAGTTTGTTGTCTTTGCTTTTAATGGCCTCAGAATCAACTCATTTTGCTGTCTATAATAACAGGAAATATGTTTATTGCTGTGTATGAAGTTAATTGTGATTAAAAATGGGATTCTTTTCCGAGAGTTTAATGGAAATGTCTTACCAACATGTTTCACAGCTGTGAGCGGTGCCTCACACTACAATGTGGGACAATAAGTTTTAAAGACAATTTGCTACCTATTACTTTTTATTTCTTGATGCCATTCTTGCTTCATCTTGCTCTCCTGTGTGCCTGCAGGAGGTGGACTGGGAGGTGGAGCTGGCCTTTGTGATTGGACGAAGAGGAAAACACATCAAGGTCAGCATCCCGGCGTCACCTCTGCTTTGATGCTCCGCCGAAGCATCGTGTGCGACTCCATCTCCGCTCCTCTTGTGTTTCAGGAGGAAGACGCTCTCTCCTACGTGGCCGGATTCACCGTGGCCAATGACGTCAGCGCTCGTGACTGGCAGATGAACCGCAACGGGAAGCAGTGGCTGCTCGGAAAAACGTTCGACAGCTTCTGTCCTCTCGGCCCTGCCTTAGTAACGACAGACGCTGTGAAAGGTGAGCGAGAACCCGCAGCGAGACAGAGAGGAGGGGAATTACAGATAATCCGGTGAATCACGCAATTATCTGTGATTTGTGACGCCTGCAGCATCACTGAGTTGACGCGCTGCAATTCAGGGGAAAGTGTGATTTCTTTAGCTGATGGGAGCAGCAGGGCACGATAATAACAGACATCAGGATTTGTAAAGGCTGAAAGCATTCTAGTTGAATGTGGGTTATCATGTTTATGGGTCACAACATTTAAAAACGATAAATCTCAGGTTCAGCTCAGACTCCAGGGTATGGTTCTCCAAGAATGGCAGGATGAGGTTTAAAATCATCTTCAGTACAGTAACTACAAACAGTTTTAAGGCCCATTTTTAATTGGAACAAAAAGCACTTTCTTCCTCAGCTGTGTGTGTATTAAGTCTTTATATATTATTTCAGAATTTCAAAGAGGACTGTCAAGTATTATTTTCATGATAAGTCGCATGTGGGGCTGCCACTTTGTCTATTATTTTCTCAATTAATTGATTAGTTGTTTTGTTTTAAGACAATGGCAAAAAATGTCTATCAGTGTTTCTCAAAGCTCAAGATAATGTCCTTAAATGTCCTGTTGTGTCCGCAACCAAAGATACTCAACTTACTGTCAAAAAGAATTAAAAAATCTGACAGCATTCACATTTGAGAAGCTGGAATCATAGGATTGTGACTTTTTTGTTGGTTTGTTTTGTTTAATTCTGTTGTGCATCTACAGCACACGCAAAAACCAAACTTTTGAAAAAAATCACTGTTTTCAGGTTAAGTATTTAGTTTACAGTCACAGAGAACCAAATAAAACAAGCGAATATTTACATTTAAGAAGCTTGAATCAGAGATGTTTTATTTTTTATTATTGAAAAATAATAATTGAGTGAAAATAGACAGGGATTAATAGTTGACAACTAACCAAAAATTGTTGCAGTTCGAGTCCCACGTACTTCATGTTTGACTGGAGACCACAAAGATCACAGTAGGTATGAGGTGATGTAGTCACTATTTCTTGGTTTGTCCAACAGAGAACTGACAAAGTTGACTTTTCAAATGTTAATCTCAATGTAATCTAAACAATTTGACAAAAAAAAACTTTGAGCTGATATGAGGTTGTTCTCTGTTTGATAATGAGTGAAACTGACTACTGAGGTAATATTACAAGCACTGTTACATTTAAGAAATGATTAAAAAACTGTAAATTAAGAAGACATCAACAGGAGCTTGTTGAGGTAATTATTTCTGAGGATGCTGATTTTCTGTTTTGTTAATATTTAACTTGTGTAGCTTTCATTTTTCCCTTATTAAAGGCTCAATATTCCTGACTTCAAACCTCGTCCTAGATTAATGACTTCCTCAAAGCAACATTTTCATTGAATTTTCTATTCAGCCTACAAATGGATTTGATCCATATTTGGGAAATATGCAGACTGCAAGGCAACAAGAGTTCTCTTATTTCAGTCGCTTATGTGCAGATACGTTCATACGTCTTCTTGAAGGGTAGCTGCATGAAAAACAGAACTATCAGCTTTCATGTATTATTTCTCCTCCAGATCCTCACAACCTGAACATCCGCTGCCTTGTTAACGGAGCCACGATGCAGAACAGCAACACTGAGCAGATGATTTTCAAGACGGCAGCGCTGGTCGCCTGGGTCTCTAAGTGAGTCCACTCAGTGTGTTCACTGCTCATTATGTCCGTACATGAGAATTTCAGAGACGCCACAAGTACAGATTAACATAATGCATACACAACTTTCTTCTCCTTCAGTGAGTCGAGCAGGCAGTACAGACTTTCCATTTAGGAAAATATGCAAATCAAATCACGTCAGAAACGAATCCACTAAAAGAACTCTGTCCACCGTTCATCACACACTTAAAGCTGAAATTACACGCTTCAGCCAAGATGTTTCCCTTTTGCCCTAAAGTGCCCTGACCAACTGGAGCGTTCTGATTTGAAATTTTTTGGACACTAAAGCTTCTCCCTCGCTCGCCTGGTGACAATGCTTGTGTTGTTCTCAAACAACAGCAGCCAGCGGCTCCCTTCACAGGGTCTCTACAGAAAGCAGGATAATTTGGCGACGGTATTGTTGCGCAGAAATCCTTTTTTTTGATTAACACTAGAAGTCGTGGTGATTTTCTGCTGCTGTAAGGCACATGCTCAGTCTTGCTGATTCACTCTGTTTTTTCCCTGCTGTCAGGTTTGTGACATTAACTCCAGGAGACGTGTTCCTGACAGGGACGCCTCCAGGTGTGGGTGTGTTCAAAAAGCCACCGGTCTATCTCAAGGTGACGCATGACTCTGACAAAACTTAATACATCGACACGACATTAAAACCGCCTGACCAAAACTGTTTAAGTCTCTGTCTGACCGTCAAAATGTGTCTGGACCATCCACATACGAACTCTACAGGACCTGTGAAGGTGTCCTGTGGTATCAGACATCAAGTAGATCCTTCAAGTCCTGGAAGTTATAAGGGCTCCGTGGACCAGACTCAGATCAAACAACAACAACAAACATGAACTGATCCAGAAAGGCTGTAGAACTCCTCTGGTTTGCGTTTAGATTCTCTTCAACAGTTGTACAGAGAACATTTGTCATTTTTGTTGCTAATGCTAATTCCTTCAGGTTTCTGGAGAGGTGATGAGAGAGAACTGTAATATCCCCACAGATGTGACGAGATGCAATGAAATCAGTCACACTGAGACCTGAGGAGTTATTTAGAGAAGAAGACAACACCGTGAACACTTTGTCGTGCTCCTCAAAATCTTCCTGAACAATTTCCGCAGCGTGGCAGGGTGTGTCATGATGAGGTCACTGTATGAATACTGGCACCATGAAAGGACGGATCTGATCTGTAACAATGTTTAGGTAGACAGAATTTGTCAAAGTGACATCCTCTTGAATTCCAGGAGTAAAGGTTTCACAGCAGAACTTTATTCAGAGCATCACACTGCCTCCACCAGCTTGCCTTCCTCCCATATTGCATCCTGGTGTTTCTTCCTCTGTAAATGTGGTGCATACACCGTACTGTTCACATAACGGCTTTGGAACGACCTGTCTGAGGAGATAAGGCTCACTGAATCAGTAACTTCTTTTAAATCTCTTCTTAAAACCCACTTTTATAGACTCGCCTTCCACTAAAGTTCTCTTTTATCACTCTGCCTTTTTATCCCTTTTAAAATGTTCACTGCTTGGAGTCAGTCTTTCTATCCTCCTCATCTTAATCTATTTCTTTTATTTTCTCTTCAGCTTTTCTCTTAACCCCCTTATGTGATGTCGTCCTTTTAACCAGCTTTTAATTAGCTGTAATTAGCTGTATATTCTTGTCATTTTTTTTAATGTTCTACCTGTCAAAGCATTTTACAATTTAATTTAGCAGACGCTTTTATCCAAAGCGACGTACATCTGAAGGTAGATACAACATCAGGTAGGCAGACGGGGGAGCAGTAAGGACCTCGCCTAAGGATCCTCACTGGACAGCTGCACCCTGAACTTTAAAAGCTGATCGCTCACTTGCCGCCTAATACATTCCACCCCTTGACCATTCTAATGAGATAATTGATGCTCTTCTCTTGACCTGTCAGTTAATGTTGTGTCTGATCTGTGTTTTTACAGCCAGTTCGCACAGATCTGTAGCTCCATTAAATTTTCATTTATTTTATGATATCGAGTTAAAGGGACTCTGCAAAGTCAGCAACACTGTATTTTTATAGACGATAAGGGAACAATTTAACTGGAGTAAAGATGTAATTTGATGTTTGATTGTTTGTCTTTCAGAGAGGAGACGTGGTGGAGTGCCAGATAGACCAACTGGGCTCTATCATCAACAAAGTGGTCTAAACCCCGAGACAACAATCCACCAAGTAAAGCTGTCAGCTGTGAAAATAAATTGTACTTCTGATCTGTTGTTTCTCACCATGAATTACAACTCACAAACAAAGTCTTTTCCCCCTCCCTATAACTGAATATGCAAAAGCAGCAGGAAATGTATAAAAATGTATGTAGCCTGATGAATGTGTTAATCAATGGTACTTGGGTAATTGTGAGGAAGGAAAACGTGGTATTTTTACTGAACTGTGTAATTACGTGACTCAACCTCAGTTATTGAGTCACAGTCATCACCCGCTGTAAAAATACCCTTCATCAGCAGCCACCCACTCACGCTATACAGCAGAAACCTGAACCTCCTGACTTATTTCAATATGTAATAAATAAAACATTTCTAATTATGTTTAATATTCAGGATGATGAACTTTTTACTGACTGTGATGATTCAAACAGCAACTTTCTTAGAAGAAGACTGCAGATTACAAGTGACTGAGAGAATTTAATTAAAATAAAATATGCTATCTTCAGAAAGTGTCCTTTATATTTCCCGGGAGAAAATTCTTAATAATTTCCTTGATCTGGACTTTGATTCATGCAACTCCTTGCTTCATTCTCTCTCTGTTCAAATCACAGAAGTCTTCATTTTTTCACTCACAGAAAGCTTCAGGGAAATCCCAGGACCAAATGCACTCATGTACAATTTGCGGTAGCGTGATGAGTGAATCTGGTCATTACACGTTTGACCACTGAACCACTCACAATGTGTGAAATGCTCGGATTCAAAATGAGGCATTGCATTATTTTGTCCTTTTACATTTTGCACTGACAGATATTGTCCCTAAGGAGTCATCTGCAGTGCGATCTCTGCAATACCCAAACCAAAAAGCTCCAGCTGCCTCTAAAAGTCACATAATGT
The DNA here is from genome assembly GCF_022539595.1 of Amphiprion ocellaris. Lineage (NCBI taxonomy): Eukaryota > Metazoa > Chordata > Actinopteri > Pomacentridae > Amphiprion > Amphiprion ocellaris. The sequence continues at coordinate 31,789,705 of NC_072771.1, read as the reverse complement.
GGTGTTTTTCTACTTGTGCAGACAGAATGACTGTCTTGAATATGAAATGAGTTAAGACTCACACTTTTAAAGAAATTATTGAAAATTTGCATCATAAAAAAAAAAACTGAATCCCTTTACCCGTGCTGGCAGCTTCTTCTTCTTTAATTAGAATAAATTGTGTAGTAATTATAATTAAACGGAACAAAAAATTAAAATGCAGCATGCAAATGGTCTTTCATGACTGAGAGGAAAAGTAAAAAAATCTCATTTTTGGAGCTAATCCACATCCTGGTCAGATGTGGCTTTGAATGGCCAGTAAACAGACTCTAATCTGACCGGTAATTATTAAAGACCACCTCAAAAAAAATGCTGCTTTTTTCAAATGACACGATACCACAGATGACAGGCAAGTGAGAATGGGCTTTTTGCCTCCTGGATGATGGCTTATCAGTTGGACTTGAATCCACTATTTAGAAGACCGACAATCTGCCACATGATGCTCTGGACTGACATGTCTGACAACGTGACCGTCTTCCAGAATGTCCACGAACTTCACCAAGTCCTTCAGGAGGAGTGGACATCCCACAAGCAGCATCAGCAACCTAATTAACTCTGTGTAGCGCACATGTGTGACTTGTGATTTCTAATCTCAATCTGCCCATTGTCATCTTCAATATAGTGCGTATTTGGTAGTTTCATGACGTCCCTTCTGTTGTGGAGATGCCGTGTGTAGGAGTGACAAATACTTCTTCTCCTGTGTTAAAAAGAATGGCTAAAATTGAGTAAAATATTACATAGAATTTTAAAATGAATCCCCAAACGTCCGCATGTTATGCAGCTCTATATAGTATACTGTGTGTGTATTTGGTGTACAAGAAATCAGTAGCTGCTTTACACTGTAAAATACTTGCATCAGTTGACTGGTGACTTTAAAATGACTTTAAAATGCCAATTTACTGATTTTGTTTTGAAGTTGTTTCACCACCATTCACAACTATTTCTTTGAGCCCCTCCGTTTCCTGTGTGCACTTGCATTGTTGGAAAATGTCCGTCAATATCACACCCAAAAATCTGTTTCTATATATATGTACACCGACTGCTTTGAGTATTATTTGCTTTTAAAGGCAAACCGGCATCAGATTCGATTTCGGACTCAACAGTATCATCAGTTCAACACCGGAGGGCAGTGGAGGCTCACGGTCGATGAAAGCTGAACCACTGCTGCTTGATTTAGGGGTTTTGAAAAAAGCAGCTGCAGTGACTGTTGGTTGTAGAAACAGTCGGCTGTAAATGCCCAAAATATTAACGTCTGCCTGAAAAAGCTCTATGTCCCGATCAAAGTGAGGCATCGATTTTGTCTCTGGATCTTGATGTCAAAAGGTCGACGTCAAACAGACGGACTCTCCAGAGGTCTGACTCAGCACAGAATGATCTACATTCAGCAGGAGAACTACTCACAATGAGGCACCGTGTGGTGGAAGTTATATCTGATAAACTACTGTCAAGGATTTTAGTTTGTCTGCATGAAACCTACTCTTGTGCAGGTGCTGAATTTATTTATTGCCAGCATGAACATTATTTAACTTGAACAAAAGCCCAACGGAAACATTTTCACATGGAACAAACAAAACCTGAGGAGCCTTGGTTAGAAAATAAACATGTTGGAAGCACAAGCTGCACCGAGCTGCATCATCCGACATGAGTCCTCGCTGCTGATTACAGGGACCTCATAATCCTCATCTCCTGTGGCTTTATGCTAATGCTATTACTAAAGATAAACTTAAAATCAATGTCTCATCATTGAAAAATCAAAAACGCAATTAACCTAAAAACACGAGCGTCCTGGCTCAGCGTGCATCTTTTTTTAACAGCGAACACAAGCTTTCCTGACACTAACAGCGGATGAGGTCAGACTCTGCAACAAAACAAAGCCGTGTTGAGGCCTTGAGTCATTCTTCCCAGTTAAACACATTAATTGAAGAGGTACTGTGAGATGAAGCGGTGCAGTTTCTGCCTGTTTTCTGACAACTGGAACAAAGGACCAACACCCAGGAGAACGCCTTCCTCCTGGCGCTCCTCCGAAAGGACCTGAATTGAACATAATGAACATAAACACAACAATGTTAGGACACAACACAGCCTTTTTCTTATCTTCAGTGGTGTGCTTTCTGCACAAGGCCAAATAAAGAACAGTCAAGTAATAAAAGAGATAAAACAAAACCTTTCAAAACAAGGGCACTTCTAAAATGAAAAAGAAAAACAAAGCTAAAGATGTTTCACCAAAAAAAAAAACAAAACACCTTATTCACTTTGCAAGGTCTGAAATAATTAGGCCAAATGAGAAAGCCAAACTTCAGACTGCAGTCGTTGCTTTTTCACAAAGTTGCATAAACGTTAGAGGCATGTTTTATCTCCGATTTGACCTGTGGATCCTCTTGACATCAGAGAGTGGAGCTAGTTGTCAGATCTTAAAGACAGGCATGATTACAACCATTTCTGACTGATAACCTTGATAATAAACTCAATAACTACCACATGCGATCTTGGCAGATAAATGGGTCAATGATGCTCTATTTTTAAAGGCAGCGACTCCCAACCCACAGACTGATGGAGGAGACTGATGGGAGCAGACACTGTCTACTTAACTGAGTTGAAAGGCTGAGTGGTGAATTTCTAGAGAGGGGAATTTGAGCAAGAAACATTAATTTATATATTTCTGAATAAAAACATTGCATCATTAAACTTTCTTCTTAAGCCAACTTCCCACAATATGTGTGCTTCCCTTCGGGTTCCAGTGTTTAGGTCGGTGCCCTTCTTTTTTCCCTTATTCCTCGCTGCTGTTTGTAGAATCGGTGCAGATAAAAATAACAGGCCCATCTGCAAGACAAACCATTTGCTGCCTTCCTCTTTGCACTGTATGAAAAATAACTCGCACAGCTTGATAATCCATCACAATAAACACCCAAACCCTTTTATCTGGTCTCGTCAAAGTTTCGGGTAAATTTTTACTTCACTGTGCCAGAGCGGAGTTTTTTCGTATCAGGTCATCTCCCAACACATGAGAAGAGAGGGAAATGTGTCACAGAGGAATCCTCAAAAACATATTTTCTGGCTTGTTTAACCTCCCGGCCAAGAATGCAGATACTTCCCTTCAGTTCAAAAGATTAATTCATCAGTGTAAAAATTCTACATATGACAAGTTAAAGTTCAACATTCTTACTCAAGTACCAAAAGAAAAATACTCATAAACTTTGCTGGGAAGATAATACATAATAAAAAGTAATATTTTATAAGTTTATCATATATTTATAGTCTAAAGTAACAAACAACTACAGCTGTTAAATGAATGCAGTGAAGTTAAAGGCAAAATATGCAAAGTAAAAAAAAAAAGTATTCCTGTAAAGTATGACGCCATCATCCCAACTATGTTTGTATTCTGAGGCATCTTTGTTACAGATATTAAATTCACTGTGTTGGATAATTTACTGACAGTTTATGAATGTTTTAAACTCAAATACAAATTTATTCCAGTACACCTGGAAGTGTTAAGCAAGAAAATGTAAAATAGATATAGACAATAGTAATAATAGGACTACAGGTTAATCTAATACCAGTGTTTTTCTTTCGACACCTGAATGTGACACGTAAATCACTTTGCCACACCGGAGAGACCTTAACCTGCTTGCGCTACTCTTTCACAGCCTCTCATTTTAAATCACTTGTGTCCTTGGCCCAGTGTATTCTCTTTATAGACTGACACTTCTGCCTCACACATGATTGGATATGGCTGGCTCCAGTCAGACACAGTTACTTTCTCATTGCATCAAAATCAGGTTGGACCCCTGTTCACGCTGAGCTTAGGGCTCTCGCTGAAAAAATGCAGCCAGTCTAGTGATTTTGAGATTCCGGCTGGATTCAGGGTCACCTGGGAAGAGACTAACTTAGCGCTGAACTTCTCCAGAGTTGGACTGCACCTAAACTTTCAGTGTTGAATTCTCGGCAGACAGACAGACAGACAGATTTAGAGACACACAGAGGCTGTCACTCACCCCGAGGTCTATTAGTGTTCTAACTGCAGTGTGTGCCGCCTCCTCTGAGCAGCTCTCTGTGAGATACAGCACAAAGGCACACATGAATCAAAAGAACAGACAGATATCCAATATAGAAAAACCAGGTCGGGATAACAGAACAAAGCCATTACCAGTGGGATGGTAATTTTTATCCTGAATATTATTTAAGGGTGTCATTTGGGGAGTCTGTGATCATCTAATATGGGTTTTTAATGAGAGGAGGGCATGGTCTTGGTAGAGTCGTTACAACAGACAATAAATGAGTGGGAAAAGGCAAGGTGAGAAGCTTTTAGAGTTACGTCGTAGAGAAATGGAAGGTGTTTGCGTGAGTGTGTGTTTTTTGGGAAGAGATGTCAGCTTGAGCTCACCATAGTACTGCTTCTTCTCATTCGCTGTGTCACACAGATGGGAGCGTATCTGAGCCACAAACTCAGCTTCTGCAGCAGGAAAGACGAAAATGGAGGCATTTACTGCAGCAAAGTGTGGACAGCCTGCTAAAATAATGTATGGAGTCTTTGTGGTTCAGTGACGTGCGATCATATTGTATCTGTGAAGCTGATGGGTTGTTCAGAAGGTCACTACAAATAGCATCGGGTGAAAGATAATTATCAAAGACATGAAGACTGCTTTCAGCATTTTTTTTCAACTCAAGAGCTACTTTAGTACTTTGATTTCTCTGCACCTTTTAAAAAATATGATAATTTCAAGGCAAAGTCACAGAAAGAGACTCATTACCATAAAAGCAAGTCATAGTCCATTACATTTGTTACTCCTCACACTGATCAGAGACGATTGTCGTTCCTTACAGGGCCCACATTGTGAAAATCCATTTACTTGTCTTTTGTGGTTGGACTTCCGCCAGTAAAAATGTTATTGAACTGCTACATACCAGCTAATTCATCACTAGTCGTCTAGCTCCAACCCTGTATAGTCTTGCCCCCTCACTGCCCACTGCTCATGAGGTGAGACACTTCACAAAAACACCTGCACTTTCTGTGCTCACATATGCTGCATTTCAACACAACCAACTTCCTGTTCTCATTTACATATTTTTCTGTTTCTTTAGTAAGACAAGAGCCATTTTCCAGCTGCTGATCAGTACCAGGAAACTACTGATTTTATAACCATAATGCTGTGTGACAAACTCATCAAACACGAGTTAAAGCTGCTGTGAATGTAGTGATAGTTATATGAAAATGATCAATAACATTCAATCACATCTGTATCAGCTGCTGTGAGGTCAACTGTGTTGCTCTATGCTGTCAATCACAGACGCAGAGAGAGTCTTCTTCCTGAAGGTGGTGTGGATAGCAGCAGCTTCACTGCATTTAAATCTACAGACACTGAAACAGCCCTTTACAACAGAACTAAAACCTTGATCATGGTAAAATTAACTATCTTTGCAGGTTTTTTTAGGTGAAAAACTGAAAATCACATTGCGGGAACAGGTGAGATTTCCGTTAATTTGCTGAAAAGGGGCACAATGAGGGTCCTTTGAACATACAATGCACATACTCGCCAGAGGTGTGTCAATGTGGTCCAGTCCCATGGTGGTCCAGCACAGGGCTCTCAGGTGTCCAGCTAGCATACTGCAGAGGAAGAAGAGCATCTCAGGACACCGACTTGGCTGCCTTATCTAAAAAAGCAGATAAACCAAAGCCGGAAAGGTCAGAAAAGGCACAATCAGACTAAGGGACTGCAGGAGTGAAAGGAGCATTTTCCACTACAATGAGCACATACTTAAAAGTCACTGTCACAGGAGGATCAAGTGCAGCTGCCGGATACAGAGGTGCAGCATTCAAACACTGGAGCGTCAGCATTTATGAGGGCAATACACTTTCATGTGACAGTTCACATTTTTCAAATCGATGTAAATTAAAACTTATAAGCGCACTACAGTTGGCAGATTGTCACTGTTGTCATGTCTTACTGAGCAGCCATGTACAGTACGTTATGGCAGGCAATTTGTCTTTGTTGAGTGTAAATGTGAAGAAACTGCTCAGAAATTGTTTGAAGAAGGGAAACGTAGTGGATGATACATTACATGACCAAAAGTGTCAGCACACATAAACAGCAGGAGGAATTTTAGGTGCATCACATTTAAGTGAAAGGGGAGTGGTTAAAATAAAAAAAACTATAGCAATGACAGGAATGAAACCTTTACACCGACTCTGAGCCATGCATTACTCAACAGTATCAAAGGTTTAAACACACGCATTACTTCAAGGCTTTTTCGATTATTTTTACAATTATAGAACAAGAATTAAGACTTTAGAACTGTGAAATAACACTTTTGGGGGTTCTTCAGCAAGCAAAAACTGACAAACTACAGAGAATGTCTTTTAAATTTTAGATTTTTCAAAGTAGCCACCTTTATCTTTTTTCACTCTGTGGTCCAACTTATCCCAGACTATCGGAGTTGGGTTTAGATCGTGTGACTGTGGTACTCCATCATCCTGTTTCTTAGCTCCATAGCCCTTACAGAGCATGTTTTGTTGAAAAACAAATGATGGTTTAAGTATTGCAGGATCCTGTTCATGACTGACAGGAAGATGAAGTGCGGGATGGACAGACGGATCGGTGCAGCGTCAGCAGTAATGTGAGTGTTATACTGGTCTGTTGAGGTGAAGATGGAGCTGAGCCAGAAGGCATACCAATCCATCTCCTTTCTAACATTCACCAATGGTCATGGGCACTGGGTAGTTAATGAAAGAATTAAATCATGGACACACGGAGCTGAAATGGGTTTCCTCTATAGGGTGGCTGGGCTCAGCCTTGAAAACAGGTTGAGAAGCTCAGACTAGAGTTGCTGCTCCATTACATTGAATGGAGCCAGCTAAGGTGGTTCAGGAATCTGATTAGGTGCAATTAGGATATAATTACATTAGTATCTTTCTTTGGAGGTTTTCCAGTCACGTCCAATTGGGAAGAGACACCAGAGTACACCAGAACTTGCTGAAGATATTATGCATCTCATCTGGCCTGGGAAAGCCTTGGAAACCTCCAGGAAATAATTGGAAATCATTGCTGGGGAGAGAGATGTTTGGAATGCCCTGCTGAGCCTGCTGCCACCACAACCCAACACTGGGCAAGTGGAGGAAAGTTGATGTTTGGATGGACAAATGCTGATCCCACTGAGAGCAAACCAGATGGCATGACGTGTTGCTGCAGGATGCTGTGGGAGCCATACTGGTTTAGTGTTGAACTAATAAATCTCCAACAGTGTCACCAGCAGAGCACACATTCACACCTCCATTACATGTCCATAGTTGGAACCACACATGCAGATATCATCCGTTCACTACCTCTGTGTCTCACAAAAAACGATTACTGGCAACAAAAATCTCAAAATTTGGCTCGTTAGACTAAAGTGTATATTTCCACTAGTTTGATGGCCTTCCCTGTGTGTCTTGGCCCAAGCAGTTGTCTTTTTCTCATTAGTCTCCCTCTTTGCTACAGTGTGACCATGAAGGCCTGATTCACAGTCTCTCCGACAGTTGATGTTGTGTCTGTTCTGGGAAGCACTGATGTGGGCTCTAATCTCAGCTGCTGTTAATTGGTGATTTGTAAGTCTCTGATGAACTTATCTTCTGTAGCAGAGGGAACTCTTGCCCTTGCTTTCCTGAAGCAGCACTTGTGAGGGCCACTTTCATCAGTGTTTGACGGTTTTTGCACTTGAAGAAACTTTCTTGAAATTTCAGAAGCTAACTGACCTTCATGCATTATCGCAATAATGAACTGTTGTTTTACTTGGTGAAATATTTTTGCTATAATATGGATTACTATAGTAATCAAGTAAGACTTTTTTTCTGCATTTGCTTTTAAGCATTTTTGCTCACCTGCTAAGTGAAAATCATATGAAATGACAACCTCCTGAAACAGGTTAAGATATTGCAGTTGTTGCAGTTGCTGAAAACTGGAAGCACACTGTTGTCTAGACAACTATGTTATGCTTTAAAGGTATAAAGGCCATACTGTGCCCGTTTTCAGCAAGTTAATGATTCTCACATGTCCCTAGAATGTGTTTTTAAAATTTTCAGCTCAAAACACTAAGGAGTTGTTCATCATGGAACATCTGAATAGCCCCTGGTTTTAGCCCTATTATAAATAAACTGTTTTAGTGTCTGTAGGTTTGATGTAGGCTGAGCTGCTATTGTCTGTGCCTCCTTCAGGAAGAAGAGTCTCTCTGCCTCTCCAAGTGACAGCACAGAACAAAACAGCTGATCACATGTCAGCCGACACAGATGTGAATGACTGTGTGATACCAGGACTTTTCATGACTTTTAACTTTCTCTCTGAATGCTCATTTTAAGTGGAAATATCATCAAATTCACGGCACAGCAGCTGTTTTTTGTAGTTTGTGTGTGGTGAGTTAGTGAGACAATATTTCAGGTATAAAATCAGGAGTTCAGTGAGCAGCAGCTTGGAAATTATCAATATTCAGCCTTAATGTTTAAGTCTCTACTTCAGGTAAGTTTGAAAACCAAAGCAGAGCAAAGTAGAACAGCTTTAATGGAAATTTGGCTCTATTAAAATACAGTATATTTGAGCACAGAGAGGAGGAGAAAGCAAACAGAAGTAAACAACAACTGAGTTTGAAGCACAAGAGGTGCACAACAATCTAACACTGTGCATTTTCCTGTTACTGTGGTGACATGGCCTTCAAAAATTGCAACCCACTGGATGTTCGGTTCTTTAGATGCTTGGAGTGCATTAGGAGTCTTGTGTTGACTCTTGCAGCCAACAGCATAACATTTTATTGAGCTTTGCTAGTTGGCCGAGACATTTTAGAGTTCGCGGATCCAACTCTAGGAAGTAAACAGAACTGGCAGCTGTGCTTTCAGAATGGCTCACCTTGAACAGTTTGTGCTAGACAACTCTTGGTTCGTAAGCAGGTATGTAGCAGTTCAATAAAATTCTTACCGACTTGTAAAGCTGGGAGGCTATCTATTTTTCGGGGGCTTAGGGAATGGCAGTAAGAAACATTTTCATATCTCAAGAGCCATTATTTTAAACCTCCAAGTTTATAACAAGCACAAAACAAAATAAGAATTCATTTTCACCACACGAGACCTTTAAAGCTACAACTTCCCTCACCTGGCAGCAAGGCCTACAGCCAAAACCAGAAGTACACAAAACTATGTGGAAAGAGTTGTTTGGATACTTTTTCATAGTGCAAACTGAAAAATTGCATAATTCTTCCATAAAGAAGCTCCTCATCTGTTTTAGGGATCGAGAAGCTGGAAATTTACTTTGCAATAAAGACTGTCTTAATGGTTACATCTGGTAATGAGAAAGGCCATGAAACTGAGCACTGACAGCACTGTATAAATAGCTGTGTGGGGCCATAATAATCATGTAATATGGGAATATATGAGAGCAGAGTGTATATTATGGAGTGCAGCTGGTCCTGTAAAATGGTTTTGGTCATTACACAGCCATGCAAAGCCATTATGAAAAGTTAAAGCTCTTAAAGGATGGATGCTTATGCCACTACAGCATGCTGAACAGCTTGCAGCTGATATACGCAGCTTCTGGTATCTACACATACAAACTCCTCCTCATGTGGGAGGCCTATCTGACTATTCTGCAGCTGTACTCCACACATTTTTTTTGCACAAAATCTGCTTGAAAATATATGAATCAGCTTGACACTTTGAAAAGAGCTCATCCAATTTTTCAATGAGCAGTCACCATTTAGACAATTAAGCTAATTCAATTTGTGTTTAAATATCACCATACTAAACACAAAACGCAGTAGAACTTTAAAATCTGAGCGGCAGAGAGAAAAGAGCAGTAAACACACATTACAACAAAAAGGGCAACACAGCAGCCATTGTGGAAACAAGGCTTGGCAAAGAAATTACACATAAATAGCATTTGCAATTGGATAAAATGTATTCACAGTACAATAATTAGATAATAAAAATAAGCAGATTTTAAAAGAATTAAGCTGGCATGGTTGGATTCAAAGGAGCATCTTAGCATCCTGAATAAACACTGACACATTCTCCAACATGAAGTCCTCAGATGGATCTGTATCTGTGTATACACTGGCTAGTAAATAGCAAGAAATAGCAGCACAGAAATGTCAGAAATTACATCATTTACCCAACAGAGAGCACTTGCAGTATTTTTTAGCTGCTAACTGTCATTTGCAGTACATCGTGGTCTTCATTCATTGTAAAAATAAGTTCTAATTGTACAGGGGGATGATTATTTATTTATATTACTCTGCGGCTAGTGTAATCTAGAAGCAATACAAATAAATAACTTAATATACACAAGTACAAATGCAAGTGCCTCTGGAAAAGTTTTATATATTTTTGAATAAAATGAATCTTTTAACGCTCAAGTGTTTGCGAGTAAATCTCTAAAACACGAGCCTACACAACAGAATCAGTTGTTACAGTGGGTTTGTAAGACCACCTTAAGCAAATTTATCAAGGTGAAGTGGAAACAGTCAGCAGGAGAGGAGGTCAGGGAATATTTTCCACTGTTTGGTATGGAGGTGTTTGCTGTCCTCACTCAGCACCTGAGCTGAGAGCAGCAGAGCAGAGGCGTCAAGCCAAGAAGACTGAGTGCACTGGACAGAGAAAGTTAAAAGACGGTGTCTGAAAGAGTAAAACTGTGTGAACTCTGGCGAGGCTCTACCTCAGTGGACAAAGCTGAAGTCAGAGAGAGGATTTTATACTAGTGTGGGTGGCAGTGGTTAAAATGGACCAAAGCTGTCAGCTTGCTTGCAGCCAAGGTAGGCATGAAAACTTATTAGGATGCTTCTCTATAGTATACTCTTGCTTGCTTGAATGCTCCTTATATATTGCAAGAAAAAAAGAGCCTCAAAAAGGAACTAGGATATTGGATAGTGTGTGAGAAATAGAGCATAAAGAAGCTCCCAGATAACAACCGTTAGCGATGCAGCATTTCAATTGTCAAGGTCCTCGTCAGGCAAGCGGTCATATGAAAAGCTGGCTGTACACACAAACAAACACACACAAAAAAAGACAGCTCGGCCTACAATTATGAGATCACCTGATATGAGAAAGCACGCACCAACTGGTGGCTGTGGCTCAGCAGGTTGGTGGATCAATCTCTGGCTCCTCCTGCCCACATGTCGTTCAATACGCTTTGAACAAGACCCCAATTAACTGCCAAGGTTGAGCCGCTTCCGCCCCTCGTACGTGTGTGGTTGTGTGTACGCATCGTGACACCTTGCTTTTAGGGTAACAAAAAGCGTGTCTTCGTGATGCAAATCATTAAATTTAGGATAAAAACATGGTGTAAACTTTGGGTTAGATCATGAGAGAAATAGTAGTGATAGTAGTGAATGTAATGAATGGCTGTGTGTGTGTCTATTTTGTGTGTGTGAATGAGTGAGTGGGAGGTAAATTGCGAGGCATTTTGGATAAAAGCCCGATATAACTGCAGTCCATTTACCAGTCTGTATCCCATAATGATCTCATATGAAAAAAAAAAGACACAGCAGCCAAAATGTTCCATTTCTGTGTTCCAATGTTCATTAGTAATTTTTGAGAGCTCGCAATATGCTGTGTGTAGACAACCTCTCTGTCTCATTTGTATGTAAAGTTTCATCAGGACACTCACCTCGAAGTTTTACCCATTTACTACAGCAGTGAACATTTTGTTTGGCTGTGTGCTTCTGCTCAAGTGATGCTTGTAACAAATACTACTCTCAGCCCCCTCAACAGGGCCTGAGATGCACATTTATTGAACATGAGCACATTTGAAAGGCCCATGTCGGTCATTGATTAAACCCTTAAAAACTCATCTTTGTGTAACAAAGTTCTATATTTAGACAGTCTTTTCCCCTTGAAAATAATCCCTTCCTGCTTTAAAATAGCTCAGATGTAGTTCTACACCATTATCACCACTGAAACCACCTCACTCACTGCAGCTTGAACACCAGCTCACCTACAACGCTGCTCAAACTCTGTAAAACTAGCTGGAAGTTGTAATATAGGAGTAGTCCAGCTATCCATGCTGGAACCGGAAACTAATTCTGCAAAAAGAATCTGAATACATTAAGCCCCGTCCTACAAATTTGATTGCTTCCTTTGGTTTGTGATGTATTAAAACCTGGACATCTGAATTAGTATTTTTGAGACTGTCATCGGTACACTGCAGTTTCAAAGCAGAAGTGCTCAGCAATGGTGAGCGTTTATTTCACTCATGATGCGAATTCTAGCATATCAAAAAAAACCATAATTTGGAGATGTTTACATAAAGAGTTCAATTTGAAGTAGCTGCCAATGTCTGAGTACCAGGCGTGATGAAATGACTACAGATTATAAACAATAGGTTTGTAAACAATAGCTCTTAATGTATTTAAGCATTTGGCTTCTGATGCAGGAACAGAACATCTCATATCTGTGAAGTGTCGATATTACTGCTACCTCCTCAGTGTATAGTGAAGAGGCCCATTCAAAATAAACACGTCTCACGAGTCAAATGACAGAAGCCACTTTGAGACACCAATACCCAAAGCAACAACATTTTCTTACTTTGGAAGAGA